>NC_056736.1:603423206-603560706 GCF_019279795.1 Protopterus annectens
TTAAACCACGAACTATCAGTTGTCTGTATGTTTTCACTTCTAAATATTTTGGTGCTCTTTTCAATTATCCTGATATGTCTTCGGTAAGCCATCCGACTGCCGACATTCCGAAAAAACGCAAAGATAAATACAGAGACAGGCAGTCTATGTCCAAAGCTGCCAACGACACTTGTCCCAAGCCAGTCGCCAGTTTGCCGGAACTCAGTGAGGCGCTTTCGCAGCCTCTTATACCCGCTACTTCAGATTTGCAGGCCTCTACTGAGACCCATTCGGAGTCCGGTATACTGCGAGATGCTTCAACTCTGGAACCTGCAGATGTCTCTACCTTGGAATGCTCCAGAGCCGCTGTGCAGGCACCGGCGTCTTACCTTGTATTCAGGCCTACTGACTTGCATGTTCAACCGATGCCATCTTCTTCTTCCAGGCCTAAAACTCGACCCATGTCTAGAAAACTGACGTTCAGACTGCATGGTCAGGCCTCTATGCCTAAAAAACAAATTAAAGTGATAAGGTCTTCAGCCATTCTTATAATCAGGGGAAGCCAGCCTTTCCCCTAAGAGACCTAGGACTGAGTTTGCTTATTATACTTCTGACCAGGATTCTGCATTTTTTGATGTTATGTAGTCCAATCTCGCCTACATTCTTATCCGTGGGTTCGGAGCCGAATATCTGCTCCGACTCGGCCAAACTTTTCTAGCTCGAAGTCTTTCTATTGGCTGGGCTAAGTTGGTATCCCATGCTACATTGCTCTATATCCCCAGATCTCGTTTGCCGCTCATTTAGCTCGGACGTGGTCTCGCTCTTGGCTGTGGCTAAGTATCTTTTTTTCTTGAGAGAATTTATTACAAACAAAAGCTATTCATTCCCTCCAGTAGTGCTCTGTTGAGTGTGTACCTTTAACTCCCATTGGGTGTGGCTTCAGCCTTTAAAAAATGAAGTTATCACCTTACAGTTCTAACAAATACTTATTGACAGAGGTCATATAGCAACACAATTGTGTTTGCTATCATATATGCTTCAAGATAAAATATTTTGTTAGCTTGTGTGTAGCGTGGTTTTGGATGTATTAATATAAATATGAGCAGGCAATATTTGACGCCTAGAGGAGCAGTAGGAGGTAACTAAAGAAACGCCTGTAGACGTCACTTGGCTGTAATGAGTTAATAGCTATTCCTAGTTTGGTCTTACTTGTGAAAATTTTTTGGTGTGTGTGATTGCTTTTGTGGTATCCCACTAGCTGTTCCAACGGGCTAGGCCCGTTTCAGTTAGAGGACCTAGTCTGTCCCCTTGCTTCCCTGTTTTCTAACTTCTGGTCTAAAACCGTTTAAATTAGAGGTTTTAGTCTTAGTCCCCTTTGTGTGTGTCTGTATCTGAGGATTGGTTTTGTTAAAGTTGGTTAGTGGTAGTTTTTTCCCACGCTCAGTGTGGTGTAATTTGTGACGGTTTTTCTCCAGTCGGTTCAGTACCTGTGATCTTTTGTCTTGGTGATTGTGGTAATTTCTTAAGATGTCTAAAGATTCGAAGGAGCACAAGCCTTCTGTCTTTAAGAAATGCTCAGTGTGGCTATAAAATGTCCATTACCGATGGACATTCGGTATGTGTTTATTGTCTGGGAGCAATCCATCTGCAGGAGTCTTGCAGCTTCTGTCATGCATTTAGTCCCAGGGTACTTCAGGAAAGAAAGAATAAGTTAATTCTGAAGGGACTTTTGAAACCCCCGTTCGAAGAGGGTCTGGAATCTGCTTCCAGCTCTAAACCTAGATCCACTAAATCGAAAGAGGTCTCCAGCTCCTTCAGTCTCCTCGGAGCCACCGGACAAAGTAATTAAATTAGCTTTGACATCCTCGGCTCCACTGTCCTCAGGGCCACAGGACGTGTCGGTGATGATGGAATTGGCGTCGGCTCCAATTATATTGGAACCTATTCGAAGCCGATCACCTAGTATTAGGCAAGTATCACCTGAGAGGAGATCTCGATCTCCCTCCCTGTCCTCCAAATCCTCCAGGACGCTATCGGATGTGGATGTCGATAGGGTGGTGCAGAGACTCCTTCAGTCACCGGTTTTGGCTGAATTGTTCTCTGTTCTGCCCAGTCGACTCCGGAGCCCATCCTGCAACCTACTTCGATTCTTCCTCCTCCGACTACATCCCAGCCTTCGGAGCCGGAGTGCTCTGCTCCGTATGATGTTTCCAGGTCAGTTCCGATGGCCCCTCCTGGCTTATCGGTGCCGACATCAGCTCCGACCCCGTCTGCGCCGTCCACGGGATTCAGGATTCGGGATTCTTCACTTGGGCCCAAGGGAGAGGCCTTGGGACATCTTTTGGTTCCTAGTCTCCCTCTCGGTGCTTTGGCTCGGGGAACCCCGACTCCTGTTGTGGTCTCGGAGGCTGATCGTTCTTCGGATTTTAGGGGGCCAGCCTTTGAGGCCATGCGGAGTGTGCTGGCCAGGTTGTCAGCAACATCATGTGGGTCGGTCATTCTGTCCCCTACCACTCTGGTGCGGGTCTCTGATCACCACTTATCTTTAGACAGCAGAGCCCCAAGGCCTCAGGGTACCTCCACGAGTGGTCCCCAAGTTTCTGAAGGCCCCTCAGAGTGATTGCCTGAGGAGCCTCCTAGAAAGAAAACGTGCAAGAGGAAGCACATAGACTCCCAGGATGAGTCTCTCACCTCAGATACTGACCTCGAGGAATCGATGGGGTCACCCATGTCATCCTCTGAGGATGTTTCTTTCTCTGACATCCTAGAGATATTGAAACAAAAAGGTGACTGGCCATCCAAAGCCCCCTCCGGGGAGGTGTCTGTCTTCCTGAAGGCCTTCGGTGCTCAGCCCTCCGCCTCCTGGGTGTCCCCACCCTTCTAGCTCCTGGATTTGATTTGTCGGAGGGTGTGGGAGAACCCTGATTCTGTGGAACCTGTCCCCAGGAGACCCAATAAATTTCTGTCTGCTCCCCCAGGTAAGGAATTTTTGTCCAAGGGAGTCCCTGTGGATGCCGTGGTGGTGGCAGCGGCCACCCAGAAGGAATTAGCCGTGACTTCTTCCTCCGTCCATCCTTTTAACAAGTAGTCTAGGACCATGGACCGGTACGGGAAGCATACCCTCTCTTCCGCGACCTTTATCTTACGGTTGCTGAACTACTTATCTTACTTTACACAGCTCCAGAGATATCTCCTCAAGGAGCTTGGAGATACTCTCATGGGTAACTTTTTTGAGGCGGTGGCCCAGATGGTTAACGCTCAGATGACCACCCTCAATTCCATCGTTAACTACTTCATGAGGCTGATTTCATATGTAGCCGAGGGAGCGAGTAGGGCAGCAAGCTCAGGCGTCGCCCTTAGGAGGCAGGCCTGGATGCACCTTAGTCATTTCGCGGAGGCCTTCAAGTCTTCATTCTCCGACGCCCCCTTTGATGGTTCCTCTTTGTTCGGAACCAAGGTGAAGGACACCCTCACCAGGTGTGAGCAGGAGGGAAAAACTCTATCTGTTGTAGGGGTCCATTTTTCCCTTCCCTCTAGGCCTTATTCCAAGGCCCAGAGGGGTGGAAAGATGTGGTTCAAAAAATCACAGAGGTTTTTTCCTGGTGCACAAGGTGAGCCCCCCATCCAGAGGCAGAGGAGTGGCAGGTTATTCAGGAAGACGCCGCCCTAGATGCAGAGGAGGTCCCCACAACTCGGGAGACCGCGATTCCTTTCGCGGTTCTCCCTACCGTCGCTCCTGATGGGAGGCCCGACTGTGCGTTTCCGGAGCCAGTCGGGGGTCGAATATCGTTATACCCGGAGGCCTGGCAAAACATCACCCAGGACCAATGGGTTTTACGAATAATTTCAGGAGGTTATGTCATCCCCTTTTTGTCAGATCCCCCTCCAGTCAGGAAAATCCCGAACGTTCCACCCTGTCAAAGGGATTATGCGGCTTCAGAGCTGCTAGAAAAAGGAGCCATCCAGTATGTCCCCTCAGACCAGATTGGATTAGGGACTTACTCAAGATTCTTTTTAGTGCCGAAAAGAAGAGGGGACCCGAAACCCATATTGGATCTCAGCCAATTGAACAACCATGTACAAAAGTTCAAGTTCCGTATGGTCACAATTCAGTCAATTCTCCAATTGTTAGGAAAAGAAGTATGGATGTGCTTCATCGACCTCAAGGATGCTTACTACCATATCAAAATGGACAGGGCATCCAGGGGTCACGTATGCTTTCAGCTGGGAGCCAGTCATTTTCAGTTTCGAGCCCTGCCCTTTGGTCTCACCACAGCCCCCAGAGTGTTCTCCAAATGTATGGTGGTGGTGACGGCTCACCTAAGACGTCAAGGATTTCAAGTGTTTCCTTATCTTGATGACTGGCTCCTCACTGCTACTACCAGGCGTCTACTAATTCAGACCAGGGACGCCACCATCACTCTGTCAACAGTTGGGCATAACATTGAACTGGGAAAAATCTGCCTTGTTGCCCTCACAGCATGTCATTTTTATAGGTGCAGAACTAGACACCATTCAAATTCGGGCATTTCTACCACAGGAAAGAATCGGAGCCTTACAGGAACAAGTTCACGCCCTGCTCCCTCTGAGAAGAGCAAAGGCAAGATGGGTTCTCCAACTCCTGGGGACTATGGCTGCGACAATTATGTTAGTCCCTTTAGCAAGATTACATATGAGGCTCCTTCAATGGCTCCTCTTTGCTCAGTGGTCTCTCCAAAGGCTTCCACTTTCTCACCCTATTTTACTCATGGACAGGTGCTAACAGGATCTCAGTTGGTGGCTTTGCACCAACAATCTGGACACGGGGAAACCCTTCGCTCCGCCTACCCCGATTGCCACGGTGACCACGGATGCCTCCCAGATTGGGGGGGGGGCATTATCTAGGCAGGGCAGTCCAAGGCACGTGGCGAGAGCACAAGATACATTTTCATATCAACGTCCTGGAGATGAGAGCTGTGCTACTTGCGTTGCAGGCACTTCAGAGCTTTTTCCCTCTCAGGGCTATTGCAATCCACTCGGACAGTATGTCAGTGGTGTGGTATCTGAACAAGCAGGGAGGAACCAAGTCAATATCCCCTGTGCAGAGAGGCCATGTGTGTGTGTGGCAGTGGGCAGTGTCTTCCCAACGTTTTCTGGTGGCAATGCACATTCCGCGGAAGTCCAACGTGATCGCAGACAGGCTAACCAGAGCTACTCTGATGCCTTACGAGTGGTCCCTGAACCGTCTAGTTGCGGAACGGATCTTCCGCAGATGGGGTCATCCTTGCTGCGACCTTTTTGCCAGCCCTCTCAGTGCCAAATGCAGCAGCTACTTCACGTTGATCCCCCCTCAGGGGGAGTCACCCAGGGACGCTCTAGTCCACAATTGGCCCTCCAGTCTGCTATATGCTTTTCCTCCGGTTCCCTTGCTGTCAAAAGTGATTCAGAAAGCGCAATTCTTGGGAAGCAGAATGATTCTGATTGCCCCACACTGGCCTCGTCAGGTTTGGTTCCTTTTTCTCCATCCCTCCATCGTGGATGCGCCTTGGATTCTGGACCCACAACCAGATTTACTGACACACGTCAGGGTAGCTCCATCCCTCTCTGCGGACCCTCCGGTTGACAGCCTGGCTACTCCACTTCCTTTATTAGTTAGGCTTCATCATTTTTCACTGGAGGTAGTTCATATTTTATCTTCCTCTCATAAGCCCTCCACTAGGAAGATTTATTCCAGCAAATGGAAGAGATTTTCAATCTGGGCTCTTACCCAAGGGATTGACCCTTACACAGCTCCAATTGCTTCTGTTTTGGAGTTCTTTTCTATGCTTTTTTGTCAGGGCTCAGCATCCGCCACCATAAAAGTCGAATTGGTGGCAATTTCTAACTTTCATGTTGCTAATGAGCCTAATCTGATGGCTCACAGACTCTGTAAGGCTTTCCTGAAGGGCACTCTTTTACTCCGTCCTCTTGTTTCTGAACCTATCATGCCTTGGGATTTAAACTTTGTTCTACAGGCTCTTACTTCACCACCCTTTGAACCTGCAGATACTTGTGATTTAAAATTCTTGACCTGGAAGACTGTCTTTTTAGTAGCCATCACATCAGCCAGACACGTTTCAGAGATTCAAGCTCTTTCTATAAAACCCCCATACTTTATTTTTCATAATGACAGGGTTTCTCTCAGACCTAACCATTCCTTTCTTCCCAAAGTGGCATCTATCACTAATCTTAATAAATCTATTGAGTTGCCAGTGTTTTTTCCCCATTTCTCAAACAAGGCAGAATTTAAATTTCATCAACTGAATGTACACAGAGAATTACGTTTTTATCTGCACAGAACCAAAGATCTCAGAAAATCTTATCAGTAGTTTGTTTCCTTTTCGGAAAACAGAATTGGGTCTCCTGTCTCCAAAATCACTTTGTCCAGGTGGATATCCAGTTGCATCTCTTTCATTTATCCTTCAGGGGGCAAAGATCTACCGTTCCTGGTCAAGGCTCACTCTACTCTGTCTGTATCTGCATCTACAGCCTATCAGGCCAGATTGTGAATGGATGATATTTGTGCTGTGGCTACTTGGGCATCTCTTCACACTTTTGTTAGTCATTACAAGTTGGACGTGGTATCTAGGGGCAGGTCTTCCTTTGGTTCCACAGTGCTCAGGAGTATTTTCCACTGAGCCTCCCAGGATTTAGGTGCTGGGGACGCTGTCCCACCGGTAAGAATGTAGGCGAGATTGGACTACATAACATAAAGAAGTTATGTACTCACCATAATGTTCGATGTATGTAGTCCATCTCGCCTCACATTCTTACTTACCCCCTCCATCTTCCCCCTTCCTGGTGGATCTGGAGGTTAGGACTGGTTTTCAGAGCTCCCTTCATTCTTGGTTTGTTCTTCCTTTCCTTGGGTGGTGTTATGCATGGAGTATGAGTGTTGGTGTTTGCAGCAAACTAGATCTGGGAATATAGAGCAATGCAGCATGGGATACCATCTTAGCCCAGCCAATAGAAAGACTTTGAGCTAGAAAAGTTTGGCAGAGTTGGAGCCGATATTTGGCTCCAAACCCACGGGTAAGAATGTGAGGTGAGATGGACTACATACGTCGAATGCTATGGTGAGTACATAACTTCTTGTTTCATCTGATGACCAGGATTTACCCTTATCTACCTATGAGGATTCTGATGCTGGGGACTCTATTCCCTCTGCCCCCCCCCCCCCCCCCGAGGATTTCTCTTTTCATGAAACTTTGCATACTCTCAGGGAGCATTTTCGTTTGTAAAGTCAGGATTTCTCTGATTCTAAAAAGAGGCGTAGGGATTCTACCCCGGTACAGGACTTTAGCCATTCCTCCTGTACTAGACATTGTTGATGATGCCTTTTCGGAATCTAGCTTGGCCCTTGACTCTCTACCTCCTGCTGCCAGAAAACCTGATTGATATTACAGGGTCCCTGACTCTCTCGAGTTCCTTTTTAAAAATCCTACTGGGGATCCTGAGACCATTTCACAAGGACCCAAGGGCATGAAAGCTAATACTGCCAAAAATCCTATCCCCTCTCATAGATTCCGTGGTGCTGGATAGATGGGTTAAGAAAGTATACACTTATGCAACTTTGGCCATTAGGGCCTTAAACTGCCAGTTTCATATGCTAAAGTATCAGCAGCATATTATTGGGTTGCGTAAACAGAAAATGATGTTGATTCCTGATTTTGCTGAAAATAAGGATTTACTGCATTCAGCTTAACAAGTTGGAAAACATTATTTGCTATGTGGTTTTGATTCACTAGAGGCATCTTGCACGGCTGCAGTAACTGGGTCTGTACTTAGAAGGCATGCTTGGCTTAAGGAGCAATCCTTGCCAGATCATGTTAAAGCGAAATTACTGGATGCTCCATTAAACCAGGACCGCCTGTTTGGCAACAAGGCAGAATAAGTTCTTAAAAAGATGGAGGAAAAAGCTAAATCTCTGCCAACTGTTAAAGATTTATTATAGGTACAACCTCCAAGGTTTAGTAGGCATTGGCCTTCCAAGTATTGGTCCTTTCCTGCCTCTTCCATACCTTCTCAGTCCAGACCCAGATCCAGCAGAGTTCTCCCCGGCCTCAGTCCCAGTGTACGCACAGGACTAAGCAGTGGGGGTCTCCACTTCCAAATCTGCGAGTAATAAAACCCCCTATGGTAAACTTTCTCAATGACTTCTTTTTAAAACTACCAAGCACTTCTCAACTGACTGCCCCTTTAGGGGGAAAGATTGTTCTTCATGCCAAGAACTGGAAACTCATTACCCATGGCAAATGGGTTTTAAATATAGTGTCCCAGGGATACAGATTTCACTTCCACACGTTTTCAACACTAAGCGGGTGGCCAGATCTACCCCTAAATCAGTGGGCAGAGGCCCAAAAGCAAGTTCTTTCTCTCTCAAGCATGGGGGCTATTCAGTTTATACCAGAAGAGGAAAACGGGACAAGGTTTCTACTCGAGACTTTTCCTGGTACCCAGAAAGGACAATTTGTGGCATCCTATCCTGGAGCTGTCTACTCTAAACACCTTTTGGGTGATTCCAAAATTCAAGATGCTGACTCTTCACCAGTTTCTCCCTATGCTAGGCAAAGTCGCATGGTTGGCAACACTAGATTTAAAGGAAGCATACCTGCACATCCCAATCAGCGAATCTTGCAGAAGATACCTACACTTCAAACCAGGCTACACGCACTATCAGTTCTCTGCACTGCCCTTTGGCTTATCTGCTGCGCCCAGGGTATTCACAAAGTGCCTAACTCCAGTCATTGCATTTTGCAGGCAAAACAATATTCAAATATACCCATACCTGGACGATTGTCTGTTTCAGGCAGAAAGCCAGGACATACTTTTGAATCCTCCATCCTTTGTACAAAGGGTGCTAACTTGTCTGGGGTACACCATAAATGAAAAGAAATCACACCTGGTACCCTGTCAACAAATTATATTCCTGGGAGCAAGCTTGAATACAACTTCCCAGATGGCTTTCCTCACGCCAGAGAAACAAGTTCATTTGACAACCTACTTCAAACAAGTGACCACAAAAACCCTGCTATCTGCAAGGCAAATACTACAAGCATTAGAGGTCATGGCCTCCTGCATTCTTCTAATTCCATATTCAAGACTGCATATGAGGAAATTACAATGGTATCTAAAAAGGCTATTGTGTCAACATTCTCAGAATCTAGAAGCAATGATTCCTATCATACCTTGCCTACGCGTAGTGTTCCTTTGGTGGGCAGAGGCCTGCTGCCAAAACAAGGGACTACCATTCACACTACCCCCTGCGGCCCAAACCCTAACAGATGCATCAGACTATGCATCGGGGACTTAGCTGGCAGGGACGTGCATTCAGGGCAAATGGAATTAAAGTCAAATGCACCTGCATATCAATCAAAAAGAAATGTTAGCTGTACAGAATGCTCTGACAGCCTTCAAGAACCACATTCTTCCAGGACAATTAATGTAAAGATGGACAACATAAACAAGCAGGGGGGTACACATTCTTACCCCCTCTGCAGACTAGCCATGGCATTTTGGAACACAGCCCTGAGGTACCAAGTGCATCTACAAGCTCACTTCCTGCCAGGAAAACTAAACACACTGGCAGATGAACTAAGCAGAAATCTCATGGACCCACACGAGTGGAAACTGGAACTAAGGATTTTCAACATGTTGACAAGCAAATGGGGGAGCTCAGATATAGACCTGTTTGCCTCCCCCCAGAACTATCAGTTGGACAAATTTTTCACAAGGACTCCCCACAAACAGGCTTGGAAAGTGGATGCTCTGTCCTTCAGCTGGAAAAACCTATCAGTTTATCCCTTTCCTTCTCTGCTCTCCAAAGTACTACTAAAGATCAAACAAGACAAACCAAGGACAATTTTGATTGCACCAGACTGGCTTCGCCAACACTGGTACCCCCTCTTGCGTAGTGTGTCACTTTTGGCCCCATGGTGCCTGCCTCAGACTCCTACCCTATTGTCTCAGCAGGAGAACCAAATTCTGCGCGCACAGCTTCACACACTGAACCTAGCAGCCTGGCTAATTACCTAATCTTTACTTTATCATCCCTCAGTAAACCAGTGATGGATATCATTTTAGAGGCAAGGAGGCCTAGTACTAGAAAATCTTAAGCTGAAACATGGAAAAGATTCTGTGCCTGGAATCAGTCTCAAGGGATTAGCACAGCAGTGCCCAATTTACCTCAGATTTTATAAATCTTAACTGAGATGCTTCACAAGATCCTGTCTTTCTTCTCCATCAAAATTCATGCCTCAGCTATTTTAGCTCATTATAACATAGAACCCTACCCTCCTCTTTCATCCACTGCTCAAGCAGTTCCTCAGAGGGGCCAAAAATTTATGATCACCCAGGAGAGCTCCAACTCCAGCCTGTGACCTTAACTTTGTATTGGAGAAACTCACTTTTCCTCCTTTCAAGCCAGCTGCTACTGCAGACTTAAAATTCCTTTCTTGGAAAACAGCTTTCCTTTTAGCAATCACTTCAGCAAGAAGGGTATCTGAATTACAGGCCCTTATGGCAGTGGAGCCTTTCAGCCTGTTTCATGGGGACAGGGTGTCCCTCAGGACCAGTCCCTCCTTCATGCCCAAGGTGGCATCCATTCATTTGCCAACCTTCTTTCCTAATCCACAGAACAAAGGGGAACGGATACTGCACTCCTTAGATGTGCACAGACAACTTAGATTCTCCTTGGTCAGTACTAAACCTCAAAGGAAATGTGAACTGCTGGTGTCATGTGCTGCAGGGGCAGAAGGGAAGGCTGTTTCAAAGCAAACCATTTCCAAATGGATAGGCCATTGCATTAATTTCTGCTACAAGCAGCATTGAAAACCTATCCCACAGGGGATCAGACCCCACTCAACCAGGGCTGCATATGCCTGTACAGCCTTTCTCAGAGGCGTCCCTACCAGGGTCACCCTAGAGGCTGCTACCTGGAGTTCTGTACATACTTTCACCAAGCATTACCATCTGCCAATTTTCTCTAAATCCAGAGCTGGCTTTGCCTCTGCAGTCTTGCAGGGCCTTATAGCTGGTCCTAATGCTATCTAAATTCCTCCTCCCATCCCTTAGCTTTGGGAATCTACCTAAATGTGATGACTGCAACAGTGAAACACGAAGAACATAGTACAGTTGTGTACACTTACCATAAATGCAGATGTTAGAGTGTATTCACTGTTGCATTCCTGGTTACTCTCCCTCCAGCGTCCTTACTTCTTTTGGCTGTACCTCTACTCACCTTTACTATGCTCAAAAGCTTTTTGGTGTATTTCTTTTTTGCTGGAGGTATATCCTTGTTTATTTATAGATTTAATTGCGTCCCATTAGGGGGGCACCTGACATCTGGGGCATGAAAATGTGATGTAATGGCGTCTGCTGCATGTTTTATACCCCTGATGTTACGGAAGAAGGGACAGCAACCGACGCAGGACCCAAGACTTTGCTAATCATGCCGACTGAGGGTTACTGCAAGTTAACTAAAATGTGATGACTGCAACAGTGAATACACTCGAACATCTACATTTATGGTAAGTGTACACAACTGTACTTTATAAATCTCCTTTTCTTCTCATTCCTCTTGGGTTCATAGGTTAGGTAGGTGCTAGGCTATCTGCCCGAGGGCAGTTTTAAGCCTAGCCAGAGTGTGTCGGCTTTCGCCGCCCCATTGATTAATTAATTGAGCCTCTGTCAAGCAGAGCCAATGAAGTGATCCCAGGGGTGTATTTTCTGTTACCCATCCACTCGCCAAGGTTTCTCTTGAAGAGTGTTAGTGAGGGGCTCTGCCTAATGTAGTTAGGAATTTTTTTCCAAAGCATGGGGAGTCTCTGTGACAGGAATCTGTCCCCTCCAGCATGTTCTATGTATTGTTGTGGCGAGGTTTGGCTCACTAGAGCACGTGGCTTTCAGTGGCTTGGATTTCTTTAGGTGGAGCATGTCCATCAATTCTGAGTTGGACATGGCTTTGTAAGTCAGGCAGAGATCACCTCTGAGTAAGCGATATGCCACTGAGTACAGCCAGAGTTTTTTTAAGTCTGGCTGCATAGGACATATGTTTGAGGCCAGTGATCCTCTTGGTGAGGTGCTTTTCTGGTCTTTCCAGCTGTTGTAAGTGTCTTGTGAGGTACATCCCAAATGGGGCATTGTACTCTGATGGGTCTGATGAGTGACGAGTAGAGGGGTACTGTAACCTCTCTATTTCTAGATGTGAACCCCTTAGTAATTAGATGGGCCACATAGAAGGATTTCCTAACTACTTTGACAATATGATTGTCAAAGGAGAGATTACTATCTACCTGGGTCCCCAGATTTCTTATTACCTCTTTTGTATTAAGGGGGCTGCCGCCTATGTGGTAATTCATGGGTGTTTTGTTTTTCCCCAAACGGGATGACTATGCATTTTATGGCTTTTAGCTTGAGGCCATGACTTTGATTCTAGGTGTCTGTCTCAGTAAGGCCTTTTTGAAGGATGTCCATGTCAGCTGGAGAGTCAGTTATGGCTCCCAGTTTGCAGTCGTCGGCAAACTTGGTTAGCCATAATCCTCCTGTGTTTGCCTGTACTTCTGAGAAATATATGCTGAACAGTAGGGGTCCCAGAACCGAGCCTTGCTGGACACCACTTGTGACTGGTTTAGTCTCGGACCTGGAACCCGCTATTCTTACCATGTGAGTTCTGTCTGTAAGCCAGTTGGCAACCCATCTTGTGACGTAGGGGTTTATGTTGAGGCTGGTGAGTTTTTCTATTCTACCCAAGTGAGGAATGGTGTCTCATGCCTTGGCGAGATCAAGGTAGGCTGTGTGAACCACCTTTCCGTCGTCTATGGCCTTGGTGACTGTCTCGAAGAAGTCATCCAGGTTTAGTAGGCATGATCTGCCCTTAAAGTCGAACTGGGTCGGGTCAAGTGTTTGGAGGTTCCCAGTGTCTTTGTTAATGAGTTCCATGATGATGCGCTCCATAGCCTTGCAGACCAGGCTAGTCAGGCTTATGTGGCAATAGTTACCAGGGTCAGTTGTGGCCCCTTCTTTGTGGAGCAGAATAACCGTTGCTGTGCACCATTTTGTGGGCACGTAGCCTGTGGAGAGGCTGAGGTTGAACAGCGTGTTTAGGTGGGTGGTTAGTTCGTGCAAGACGCAGCCTGGGACACCATCTGACCCCATTGATGCTGTGTTTTTGGCTTTTGAAAGGGCTGTTTTCACCGGGACACTACACTTTTCCGGTATTGTTGTGGGCTGTTTTGAAGCTGAGAGGGAGGTGAAGTTTGCACTGAATCTATCTGCCAGGATGTTGGCAATATCAGTAGGTTCAGTATATTTTGTGCTATTTTGCACTAGCTCAGAGCATATCTGCGAGTTGCCACTTTGATTCTTGACATATTCTAAAGAAGGCTTTGTGGTTATCTTTTGAATCTTTGGCTATTTTTCTTTCGAAGTTAGCCTTGGATGATTTTATGAGGGACCTTAGTTTCTTACTGTTACTGATCAGGGATGTCTTTCCTTCTTGGGATTTGCTTTTTTTCTGAACTAGTTTCCTCCTCCTGTTGTATAACCTGTTTATGGCAGGGGTCCACCAGACTGGTTTCCTTCTCTTAGGGGAGTGAGTTTTGGAAATGCTAGGGATGGCATGATCCATGCATCCTTGTAGTGCTCATAGAGCGCAAATGTAAAGGATTCTGCATCTTGGGCAGTGTTATACTTTAGTGTGGGGGCTGTGAAACTTACCACATTTGCCTTAAGTAAGGTGAAGTTTGCTTTAGAAAAGTTTTTCACTGTGGTTTCCTTGGTTGGTGGTGGTGGTGTGGACATCCAGGGTGATTAGTGTATGGTCTGATCTAACGAGTGACGGGTTGACCTCCGGTACGGAACACCTGTCGCCCATGTTGGTGATGACCAGGTCCAATATGTTGTGGCTCAGTGTTCAGTCCTGGGACCGCTCTTGTTTGGCATCTACTTCTGTGAAGTACAGGCCAACACTAAGGGACTCTGGCTAACAAAGTTCGCAGATGACTGCAAACTGGGAGCCATTACTAAATCCCCAAATAATGTGGATACTCTACAAAAGGGCCTTACAGAAACAGATGCTTGGTACCAGAGCCATGGGCTCAAGCTCAATGCCAAGAAATGTGTAGTTATCCCCTTTGGGAAAAAAAAAACATGAATTACCACATAGGTGGCAGTACACTAAACACCGAAAGTGTGATAAGAGACTTAGGGACACAGGAAGACAGTGGTCTCACCTTTGATAACCACATCGCTACAACAGTCAGGAAATCCTATGTGGCACACCTCATCAGTAAGGGCTTTTCATTCAGAATAAAATGAGGTCATTGTCCCACTGTACTCATCCCTCATTAGACCCATTATAGAATACAATGCCCCGTTTGGTATGTACCTCTCAAGACATCTGCAACAACTGGAAAGGCAGGAATAATACCTCACTAAAAGAATCACAGGCCTAAAGCAGATGCCGTATGCTGACAGTCTTAAAAAAACTCCAGCTATACTCTGTGGCATATCATCTACTCAGAGGCGATCTTTGCTTAACATACAAGGTCATGTCAAACCCAGAGCTGTTGGACATGCTACACTTAAAGAAATCCCAATCCCTCAGAGCCACACGTTCTTGTCATTAGAATAAACGAAACATGCTGGAGGGATAGGTTCCTGACCGAGAGACTCCCCAGACTCTGGAATAGACTTGCCCATACATGTCAAGCAGAGCGCCTTTTTGGCCCTCTTCAAAAGGAACCTTTTTTCGATTGGATGGGAGAAAGGAAATTCACCCCGGGGATCATGTCAGTCGCTCTGCTAGAGAGGGATCCAGGGAAGTAAATAGTGTGGGAAGAAATAGCCAGGGAATTGTTATGGCTAGGTTTGTATATAGGCCGATAGCCTAGTACCAACCTATGAACCTATTCTTCCACAGGCCTTTTTTGCCCCCCCCCCCCCTGGATATCAAGGATGTCTACCTACATTTTCCCATTCATCTCCTTTACAGAAAATTTTTACATTTTTCTGTTGCTTCCTCACATTTTCAGTTCTGTACTTTGCCCTTTGATCTGTCTATGGTACCAAGGATATTTACAAAATGTTTAGCCTCTGTTATTGCTGTCTGCAGACACCAAGGCATACTGGTCTTCCCCCATCAGGATGAGTTGTTTCAAGCTCTACTCCCAGATACCTTGATTCACAGTGTCCTGTTCACTACTACTACTCTGCAGATGTTGAGATTCATGGTCAGTTTAAAAAAAGTCCATGCTTGCCCTTTCACAGGACCACGTCTTCCTGTGGTGCAGGATTTGGACAGATCTCATGTTGGCCTCTCTTCTTCCTCAAAAAGTTCTGTCTGTAGTCATTTATCAAATACCTTTTCCCTCTGCAGTCTTTGACAGCCAGAGAGTTTCTCATGCTTCTAGGCTTCATAGCTTGAGCTATTCCCATGCTACCTCTTGCTATAGCGACTCCACATGAGAAGGTTTCAACGGTACCTGAAACTGGTTTGGAAGCAGCATGCACACCCACTGGAGTTTTGTTGTCCCTCTACTTCCTTGCCTAAAGAGGGAGCGTCTTTGGTGGGTTCAGCAGATTTCTCAGAATCTAGGCATGCATTTAGATCCTCCTCCTCGACCACTTCAAGAGTTGTTCACAGATGCCTCAGACATGGGTTGGGGCAGACTTGGCATCAATGAAGGTATAAGGCCTGAGGTCTCCTCTGCAGAGGAAGGAACACACAGACATAAGAGATGAGGCCTCTTCTGCTGGCATTTCAGGCTTTTCATGCTGTTCATTGTCCAGGACCTCTAAAACTGTTTACAGTCATCACTATGTTTCTATGGTATGTAAACAAACAGGGGGTGATAAAATCGTGCCTTCTATGCAGGCTAGCTGTTTTGGCATGGGAATGGGCAACTCGGTGCTAAGCCCCTCTGCAGAAGTGTAAATCTCTTCCAACCAAAATGTTGTGGCAGACGCTTTGAAGCAGGTCCATGACTTAATCTCACGAGTGGATCCTTCACAGTGATGTCTGGACTCTCTCTCTGGACATTCCCTACCTGTGGGGTACACCTCAAATAGATATTTTTTGCCTCCCCTTGGAACAGACAACTTTCAAAGTTTTGTGCCAGAGTTCCAGGTCCTCTGGTATGGAAGGTAGATGCCCTATAAGCCCCCCCCCCCTCTCCCTCTTATTCAGAAAGGTCTGCTGAAGATTCAGCAGGACAAACCAGAAATTTTGCAGGTGATTCCTTTTTGGCTAACACAACATTGATTCCCTCTTCTTCATTTAGCCAAGGAAAGTAATCGCAAATTTCCTCACAGGGTGGATCTCCTCACAAAAGACAAGGGATCACTCATTCACCCTCAGTTGTCAGCTCTGTGATTCACACTGTGGGTGATAAACTTTTGATTCTTTTAAGACACCATTTCGCTGAGGACATGCTTAGTGTGCTGCAGGAGGCCAGGAAGCCCAGTACCAGGAAATCCTACTTATCCAAATGGAAGAGGTTTTCCATCTGGCATCTTTCTCGTAACCTGGACCCACTAAATGTGGCCATTCCTTTGGTTCTATCTTGTGTGAAGTTTTGAATGCTAGGTTGGCTGCTTCTTCTGTTAAAGTCCATATTTCAGCTATTTCTGCATGTCTGCCTCTGTCTCCCCCTTTGGCCTCCAGATAGGAGGTTGACCTTTTCCTTAAAGGCATCCTTCCCATTAGACCTTCCAGGAAACCAACTAGGAGGGATAACAGAGGGATATGGTTAGACTGATTCTGACAAGGATTGCAGACTAAATGCCTCCTCTGTCTATGCCTGGAACATTATCACAAATCCCACTCAATTTTTCAATTGTTAATTCCCAAATCCCTTAGGTTGAGACCTTCCTTAAACGCTTGTCCCAGTTCAAAATGGCAGAATCCACATCCTCAGATGTCTCTTCTACTTAAGATGCTTAAGACGTCCAGAACAGATATGCAGTCCAATGTTTCAGACTCAGTACCCTGCTGAGGTTTCAGAACTCATGTTACCAGGACCCATTCGGAGCCGGCATGCTTCTGTGGCCCTGCAGACTGTGGATATCGCCAGTAAACTGCAGTCATGATTTCTGAGGGCCCTCAAATATTAAGGAAGAGAGTCCAGGTACATTAATAAAGGTTAAGAAGGGTTCCGAACCTCTGTGTCTTATCTAGGCAGATGTCACCCCCCCCCCCCCAAAAAAAATGTGGAGTCTCCCTCTTCGGCTAGAGAAAAGGCATGGATAGATTTCTTTCTGGGCTTATTCAAAGCTGTTAGGACTTTTGAAATCCCCCTCCTTTTGGTCTCCTTAACCACAGGCTACTTCTCCAAAACTGCTTTGGCATCTCTTTCTTCTGAAGAAGAGGACCATGATTCTAATCACTCTGTAGACTTTGTCAGTTGCACTCTCCTGGACAAATGAAGAAGCCTCTTTGTCTCTGGATTTCCCTTTTGAGGAAGTTTCCTTTGGAGACACTTTCCAGAATATGATAAAACATTGTGAATGGCAATCCTGTCAGATCTCCGATATACAAAATAGGTACTTCAGCCTTTGGGAAATGCCCCTTCCCCTGTCGTCCTTGTTTTTCAGGCATTCCATTCCACCTCTTCAGTACCTGACTCTGTCACCACCTCCTAAAAGACCAGACCGTTTTTACAGGGTGCCTGATCGCCTAAAATATTTTTACAGGAATCCTGTGGCAGACCCATCTGCAGTTTCTCTTTTTTCAGGTAAGATCTCTAAGCTCTTACTCAATGATAATGCCCTGCCTACAGACAAATAGTAGGGCTATGGATAGGTGGGTAAAGAACGTATACACCTCATCTATCCTTGCTTTTAGCACAATTAACTCCCAGTCTCAAATGACTAAATATTTGATTTCTGTACTTCAGTGCTTGAACAAAGTTATGCTGTCCCTCCAGCTGCAGATTCAAAACAACAAATGCCGAGTCTACTTTCCCAGACCACTCAAATAACCAGACATAGCAGTAAGTGCAGTTAGGATGCTGTGGATGCTTCTAGTGCATTTGCTACAGGGTCTGTTATTTGCAGATGTGTGTCTTCATACCCAGCTTATTCCTGAAGATTTCAAATCAAAACTCTTGTACCTTCCCTTGGACAGCGACCTGTTATTATGGTCCTCAGACTGCCAGTCTGTTCAGAACTCTCCAAGATAAGACTATGAATGACTGCAAGGAGATGCCACTTTCCTCATTTCCTGAATATCATGGGAACTACCCATCTGAATCTGCATCCTTTCTCAGAAGGGATCCAAAGGCTATGCAGTAACTGAAAAAATCCCCTAGGAAAAGGTACTCTGAAAAGCCTCACAGGGAACCTCCATCTGGGAGGCCTCCCTTTGGAAATAAAAATCTGTGATTACCTTCGTAGCAAATTCACCCCAGGGATCACGTCAGTCGCCCTGCTAGACAGGGGTCTAGGAAAGTAAATAATGTGGGAAGAAATAGCCAGGGAATTGTTATGGCTAAGCTTGTATAGGCCCTAGGGCTGATAGCCTAGTACCAACCTATGAACCCCTTCCCTTGCCTTCCGCCCCATAACTTTTCTTTCCAAAAGACTGCCTGGTGAAAAACCATAGCCCCAGACAAATAGATCCTGTCCATCAAGAATGATTTTGCCATGTCCTGGGAAAATATACCTCCTCTAACAATGTTACATTCTCCTCATAGCCAGCTGTCAGTAGCCCCCCACATGCATACAGTTATGCAGTATCTTCTGAATTATGGTACTGTAGGACAAGTCCCAAAAGACTTTATAGGAAAAGGATTCTACTCCAGAATCATTTTTGTGCCAAGAAAAGGATATTGGAGACCTGCCCTATATCTTTCTCTTCCAAGCATTTTCTTGAAAGTGTCTATAGTTTCAAAATGCTGCCTTCCCACTCTCTTGCCTTTCTCCCCTTGACCATTCTAGTGTCTCTAGATATGAAGGGTGCCTATTTATGTATTCATATTTGTCATTCTTGCAGGAAATGTCTTAGGTTTTTCTCTGTCTTCTCACACTTGCAAGTTACTGCTGTTCCTTTTGGTCTTTCCACAGTACCCGTTGACTGTGTGTACCTCCAGTGGCAGCATTTTGCTGCATTCAGGGAATTAAAAATTCTCTGTACCTGGATGAGCTGTTCCAAGCACTCTCTCCAGGAGTCCTTCTGCATCTCGACTTCACTCTCCTCCAACTCATGTCTGGTCTGTGTATCAAGATCAAGTACAGAAAATCCCACGTGATTGACAGGACCCAGTTTTCTTGGGTTGCAGACTGGAGAGAGAGAAAATGTGTGCCTTCCCCCCTCAGGAGAAAGTTCAGTCTGTCTGACTTTTTCTTAGATCTCTCCTCTGCAACGTACCACACAGCAAGGGAGATGTTAAGAACTTTGGGTTTCGTGATGGCCTCCATTCCTCTGCTTCCCTGAGACGGACTTCACATGAGGAAAACCCAGTGGTATCTAAAGTCTGTGTGGTCCCAAAACTCCCACCCCTTGGACACCCTGGTTCCCCTCGTTCCATGTCTCAAAAAGGAACTACTTTAGTGGGAGGATTTGGTCAGTCTCAACCCTCGTCTTCACACCACCTCCCAGTCTTCAAGAAGTTCACACAGACACCTCAGATGAGGAGTGGGGGGCATAGACAGGCTCATACTGGGTACAGGGCATATTGCAACCACATTTCCTGAAGGAACATATCACTCTGAAGGAAAAGACATGCTTTGGGTGGTACATATCAAAGTTGTCATCAGCGTGTTGAGTTATGGTTACCTGATTTGATACTGAGTGAAGGCCATTGGTGAAAATGTTTACTAGAAGAGGGCCCAGTATTAAGCCCTGGAGTACTCTTGTTTTGTTTGGTAGGAAGAGTGAGTATGTGTTTTGCTTTTTGATGGATTGGTGTCAACCAGACAGAGCTGAGGAGCCGCTGGAGATTGGAGTCTGATGGTGCTTTATGAATGAAAATACAGTAATTTGATATGCAAGTAACTTGCCTTCATTCCTAGTTTGGTTTATGATAACAGCAGTAACGAAGACCGTGGTAGTGCTGTGTGAAGACCATAAGCATTGTTAGGTTATGGTTGAGAATATGGTGATAAAGATAATATTGTCGGATCTGTTGGTGAATACATTTTTTCTAGTTCTTTTTTTCTCCCATTTTTCTAGTATATTTGGTAGTGATCGTAAGGACAATTTACAAACTTAGGCCAATTGCATTAGTGTGAAGTTGCTACCTTTTGCATAGTGGGATGACATATGATTTCTTTCAAAGTGTTGGAATGAAACATTCTTGGATTGATCCTTTGATTAATTTAGGGACTCGATAGCAGATGGCATTTGATGCATTTCAGAGCTATTCAGAAGTTATATTATCGGCAGCTGTCAGGCTTTAGTTTTTGGAGATGTTATGGCAGTAGTAGATATGGGCTGAAAGGAGAATTTGGTGGTGTGTTGATTTTTTTCAGAGTGGAAGGTAGGGTTTATAGTGAGGTTATTTTTGGTCATTGCAGCTGTAGTTCTTATGAAATACAGTGGCAGATGATGGGAGTCAGTAGCTGTTTGATGCCCAGAAAAGGTTGGGATTGTTTTAAGAGGAGTTACTTGGAAATTGGTGTTAAGTAGTTTTGTGAAGTTATTTTGTTTTGGCCTGGTTACAAAGCTGTTTATAATGTGAAAGATGGTCCTGTGTTCTACATTTAGTGCAGGTTTTCCAGCCTTGTCTCTTGTCTAGTAAGACTTTCTTAGTATTTGTCATTTGGGGGGCAGCATGTGTTTTTTATTCTTTCTTTAAAGTGGTGTGGTTTCATAAAGAATGTCCAAGATTCTAGTAAAATGTTGTGTAGTGTCATCTATGGGAGGTGTTTTTAGTATGTACCATTTGCAAGCTTGCAATGCATTGGTGAATGTTTCTGGATTAAATTTTATTCTGTTATATGTTTATAGAGATAAGGTCTTGGTTGTTGGCAAGGTAGTCTAATATCAGAGATTGGATATAATCACTGGGGCAAGTTTAGTTGGGTTGGAAGTGAGTATCCAGTTACGTATGGAGGCTTTGTTATTGGGTTTGTTGAATTTTGTAGGATAATTTGTTTTAGTAAATCCATAGGGATTTGTGTGGGTGATGTGTCATTAGTAAAGGACTGCCAACCAGTATTCAAGTTTTCTTTGACTATCATCTCAAGGAGGGTGGAAGTGGATGCTCAGAGTAATATATCCACTGTTTTAGATGTGCTTTCCCCTGGAGGGATGTAAATGATGGTTATGCATAGTTAAGTACTAGGAAAGAGAGGAGAGGTTTGGCATTGTTGAATTTTTGGGATTAGGGTAGAGTGAGATTTCTAGAGTTTAGGTATAGAATACCAGTGTGTGCTTCTTTTCTGTCTGTAAAATCTGCTACAGTGATGCAGCTTTGAGGGATTTACTCATCTTTTGTACGTAGCTTTTGCCAAGTTTCATTGTCTGTTACAGTAGCTGTAGAATGATGTTTTATCCAAACTTGTGATTCTCTGATTTTATGGTTGATTTTCAGGCACCACTATTAATAAGTTTTTAATCTTTATTGATTGTACAAGTCTGATATGTTAACGAACCACGGATTGGGGAGCTAGTAGTTGGATGGTAGGAAGATTCTGGATTGGAGTGTACATCTCCACATAGGGTTTGCCCAGATGGGGAACGCAAAAGGATTGGTTAACTCTTTAATATTTTAATATTGTATTTGGTAATTGTACATTCTGTGAGTGTTTGTGTCATGGCAGATGAACACCGTGGAGTTGTAGATGTTTGGTGCTGTCTTATGAGTAGTCATATTGCTCAGAGGTGAGGGTATTGGGTATTTGTGAATGTATGTAGTGTTCATAGGTTCATAGATTAGTACTAAGCTAACTGCCCTTGCGAGTCATTTTAAGCCTAGCCAATTATCCCTTGTGAGACTCAAACCCTGCACCTTGTGTTTGTAAGGCAAACACCTTAACCATTAGGCCTCCCACCCAACCCTGTGTAGAGAGTAATGATAGAATGCAAGTGAGCTGAATAGACTTGAGTATAGGAGCAAGAGTAATGAATAAGGGTGGATGTATGAGAGGTACAGGTGACTTATGAGACTTCGCTAATTGAAAGGGTAGGTTTACATTTACTAATTATATTATTCAGCAAGATTTGTGATTGGACTGCAGTCCAGAAAAAGAATTATGGTATCTGAGAAGAAAGTAGTGGGATATGAGGATAAATGAAGTTGTGGGTTTTTGGTTGCTAGGGTTCGTGACTGTTAATGTGCAGTTGAATAGGAGAGAAAATGAGCTCTGTGAAGGGTATGTCTCAGATTTGCTGGTTATGTTTAAAGGTGGAGTGAGTAGTTGGTATAAAGGTGGAAATTGGGGGCAAGGTAGCGGAGCAGTGCAGCATTGTCCGGATCAGCAGCTGTCCCTTTCAGAGACCATCGACAGCTTTTCTATTTCACCACATAAAGCATCCCAGTTGGAGACTGCGAATCCAGCTGTGATGCAGGAACAGTACCACATGATTTTTCTACCCTGTGCCACTACACACACACACAAAGGCATACACTTTTGTCTGTCTATCCATGAGTTTATTACTGCTATGTATGTTGGTAAGTCAACTTGTTTATTTTTAACTTTTGACTAACCTTGTATTTAACAGGAGTGCACCAAATGTGCTTCAGAAGTTTTGCTTTGATTTAGTTCTGATGTTTGTATTTGTTTTCTAGAGCAATGATAATGATGAGCGTCTTCAAGTAGTGAAACTATTAGCAAAAATGTTTGGAGCAAAGGATTCCGAGTTAGCATCCCAAAACAAACCCCTCTGGCAGTGTTTTTTGGGAAGGTATGTACATTTGTTTTTCCAGTATCTCTTTGTTTTAGTACAATATGATCAGTAAAGCATTAGGAATGAACATAAAATATGTGGTATTTGACTAGTCCACTTTTCTTTCCTTCATTTAAGTCATATGTTTGCTCATAGGTATGCATGATCCAATGTTTGTTGGCGTTCAGTTCAACCATGGGCTGTCTGAGTATTCAGATCTGACCTCAGCACCAACTGAAGCTGATCTCTTCCAGGGCTCTGACTCCTCCACTACCCATATTTCCCTCTGCTCCACATTAGTACCGCAGATCTTGTTTGCTGCCGGAAGACTTCAGTTGTGTCTTACGAGGGCTCTTCTGCTGAAGTATCCTTTGTGTGACTTTTCAGTTAGGTCTCTACACCTCCATCTACCATGAGTTTTATCTTTAGGTTTAGTGTTTTTTGGCTAGTAGTTTGCTGATGGTGTAGAATTTTTGATAGGATAGTTAGAGTTGTTAGGTTATAGTGATTTATAGCTTGGGTTTTCTCTATCAGATATCTATACATCTGTATTTCTATAAATCTGTCTGTACTTCTCAATAGATATATAGAGAAATAGTAAAATATATAGATATTAGTGTATTGTTCTCTAGTTAATAGTGTCATTTATTGGTAGGCAATTTAGAACAGTATGTAGATTTACTAGTTTAATCTGTTATTGATCCTTTACAGTGTTTTGTTTTAGAAATTTTTTTGGATCATCTTTGAAGGAAAATATCAGTCAGTGGTCTAAAAAAGTGTGCACATTATGGACACAAACTATCTCCCCAGTATCCACATACTTTGTGTGTGTTGTTTCTGTGTTGCCCACTTGAACACAATGTGAAGCTTGTGCCTCTTTCAGTGCCAAGGCACTCCAGACTGTACGGGAGATGCTCATCATCAAGGGCTTTCTCCCTCCACAGACAATGGACTGCGATTATTGTAGCTTCTGCTTTGTCTGCTGGCTCTTCTTCAGCCAACAAGCAGGATAGGAGACCCCAAGTAAAGCAGAAAGAGAAGATGAAAGAAAGGGATAAATATGAATCTGAAAAGTCAAGAAAATGTTCCAGATGTTACTTTCCGGACCGGTTTTGAAAAATCCTCAGTAGTTAGAGCTGAAGGTTTCTCATGTCCGCCCCTAGTCTTCCCTTTCCCGTTACACTCCAGAACTGCTGGGTCCAGGGCTACAGTATGTCATACTCCAGGAGCAGAGATATTTGAGACCACCTTTGTTGTTTTTCTACCCAGTCTTCTAGAAGTCTAACCGAACAAGATGTTGACAGGATGATGATGAAGTTCCTTTGATTGCAGATCCAGCCTTGGGTTTTCTCTGTACCAGTCCCTGGGAACATACCAAGCCTGGGTCCAGTTATCCATTGTCTTGGGCCCGACCTGTTATGGGTGATGTCCTTCATGGATGCATCTGCAGTCATAACAAATGGGTTGTCCTGTCGTCAGGCAGCCCTTCGGTCGGCCGGATTCCAAAGTCTGGGTCCGGCTTCGGCTGATGTCGCACTTCACCCGACGTCATCTCTGCTGGTCTTCGGGTATAAAGGCATCAGCCGACGCCATTTTCCTCAGTCTTTCTTGCCGCGTGGCCAAGCAGAAGCTGTTCGCAAGTGCCGGTCGGTCAGATCCAGAGATTACTACTACCGAATACTATCAAGACTTCTAAAAGCTAAGTACCCCGTTGGGGACTCTTTCTTGCCTCAGCCGATGTCAGAAAAAGTCAATAACTGTTTAACTTGTGGGAAACAAATACCTCATAAAGATTTCCACTCTTACTGTTTGCCTTGCTTAGGCCCAGACCACGACGTAGCAGCCTGTTCGGCCTGTGCTTCCTTCAACCGACGAACGCTTAGGCGTCGGTCGGAGTTTGCTGAACAGTTTTTCGGCTCAGATTTTGCGTACATTATGCCGTCGGATCCTCAGACTACCCAAATTGTTAAAAACGAAAGAAAAAGACCGACACTCGCGGTCCGCGGTTTCGGCCGAAACCACGGTTAAGCAAGCTGCGAGTGTCTCGGTTTCGGCCGAAACCGAGAAAACTGGTCAATCTACAGCCGAATCCATGACTACTACTGAGGCTCCTGCTACCTTACCTGAACTAGCCTCAGAAATTTTGCCTACAACTGTGGTTCCTACTGATCTATCAGACACAATCCCCTTGGATATCTCTACCCCAGCACGTGGTGCTGCTAGGCCTCCTGCAGCCATGTCTATTAAGGCCTTTGCCAGGGCTAAAGCAGCCAAATCAGCTAAATCAGTGCCTGTTAAACCACCCTCACTCAGGCCCACTTCTAGTTCACAAATGCTTACTCTGGCAGAAGATTTAATATCCTTAATTAGGGGATCCCAATCTCATCCAGACAGGGCCTCTCAGCCCCCAGAAAAGAGACCTAGAGCAGAGCCCCCCGAACCTGTGTCCTCTGATGATTCTGCGGATGACTCAGACATTACAGACCAGCCAGAGGCTCCTTTTTCCAATTATGAAGATTCAGATGCTGAAGAATCCATTCCAGCTGCCTCTCCACCAGAGGAATTCTCCTTTGGGGAAACCTTACATGCCATGAGAGAACAATTCCAATGGCAGGGACAAGATTTCTCAGATTCAAGAAGAAGGCTTAGGACTTTTCTGCACTTACCACAACATAGGCCCCTAGCTATACCTCCTGTCCTATCTGTTGTGGACGATGCATTCAATGATGTCTGCACTGCACCTGATTCTTTACCTCCAGCCCCTGCCAAACCAGATAGATTTTACAGGGTGCCAGACACTCATCACCACCTATACAAGGCCCCACTTGCAGACCCCGAAACTATATCCCAGGGGCCTAAGGCAGTAGCCTCGACCACAGCAAAAAACCCTATTTCCTCTGAAAGGGAATCCAGGTCCTTAGAGAGATGGGGGAAAAAAGTCTACACCTCTGCTACTCTCTCAGCTAGAGCTTTAAACTGTCAGTTTCACATGATCCAATACCAAGAGTTTATGCTTGATCAGTTAATTAAAAGCTGTCCTCTGATGAATCTTTAGATAAGAAATATGTATTAGAAATGGTGAATAACATCCAACAGGTTAGTAACCATTCTTTAAAATGTGGCTATGATGCACTGGAGGCTTCATTTAGATCAGCCATGACTGGCACAGTTATAAGAAGGCATGCATGGTTGAAAGAACAGGTCTTGCCGGATCATGTTAAAGCTAAGCTATTGGATGCTCCTATGGATAAGGCCAGTCTATTTGTGGAACCTGCCCAGCAGGTAATGAAGAAAATGGAAGAGAAGGCAAAATCTGTACAAACAGTTAAAGATTTCCTACAGGTTCAGCCCCCAAGGTTTAGCAGGAACTGGCCTGCCAAAAATTGGTCCTTTCCTGACTCCACAAGATCCCAAAGGGGCAGGAACAGACGCTCTAGGGGCAGAAATCAAACCAGAGGAGGTGCCTACAGAGGACGACAGTGGCAAGGCAATAACCGAGGCACAGACACAACCACTGCTACTGCAACAGGACAATCACAGTGACTTGGCTCTGACTCCGCCTACCAGGGAGCAAATAGCAGCACCATTAGGCGGAAAGTTAGCCTTATTCTCGAAAAATTGGCACTATATTACAAAAGACAAGTGGATTTTGCAAACCATAGACCAAGGCTACCGGTTCCACTTCCACACTTTACCAGTAAAAGAGGAATGCCAAACCTGCCCCAAATCAAAAATAGAAGCCCTGCATCAGATAGCGGAATTAATAAAGATGAGAGCTGTGGAAAGGGTACCAATAACAGAACAGGGCAAAGGATTCTACTCCAGACTCTTCCTAGTACCAAGAAAAGAGAAAAACTGGAGACCTATTATCGACCTGTCCATCTTAAACACATACATCATTGTCCCAAAATTCAAAATGCTGACCCTACAGCAACTTCTTCCCATGCTGGGCAAGGAGTGTTGGCTGGTAACTCTAGATCTCAAGGAGGCATACCTGCACGTCCCCATTCGACCAAATTGCAGAAGATACCTCAGATTTCTTGCAGGATCAGAGCATTATCATTTCTCAGCATTGCCTTTTGGCTTAACTACTGCGCCCAGAGTATTCACAAAATGCCTGGCATCAGTAATCGCTCACTGCAGAGTACAGGGAATCCAAATTTATCCATACCTGGACGACTGCCTGTTACAAGCGGACAACAAAAGCAAGCTGACAACAGATTTACAAAGGGTCATTTACTTGCTTCAAGCCCTGGGATACACAGTCAATTTACAAAAGTCAAGGCTGACACCATCCCAGACAAGAACTTTCTTGGCTGAATTGGACACAGTAAAACAGATGGCATTCCTAACTGCAGAAAAACAAAAGAACTCCCTCTTTACTTCTTGGCATTAACAAAGCAGAACAAACTAACAGCAAGAAAAGTTCTGCAGGCCTTGGGCTTCATGGCATCATGCATAATCTTGGTCCCACATGCCAGACTGCATATGAGAAAGTTACAGTGGTACCTAAAGAATTTATGGTCTCAACACAGGCACAGCTTAGAAACAGAAATACCACTAATCCCATGCTTAAAACAGGAGTTCCTATGGTGGGCTTGGGCATGCCAGTCAAACCCAGGCTTACCCTTCCACAACTTTCGAGCAAACCAAACCATCACAACGGATGCCTCAGACCTAGGATGGGGGGCACACATGATGGACAAATGCGTACAAGGACTGTGGACTCAGGACCAGCTGCACCTGCACATAAACCAAAAAGAAATGCTGGCAGTAAAACTGGCAATCCTAAAATTCAGACCATTCCTCAAAGAAGGCCATTTGATAAGGACAGACAACACCACAGTCATGTGGTACATCAACAAACAGGGAGGCACTCATTCTTACCCCCTATGCAGAATGACTTTGGACCTTTGGAATCTAGCTCTCAGCTACAACATCCAGTTACAGGCAATATTTGTACCGGGAAAAGAGAACACCCTAGCAGACATTTTAAGCAGAACCACCTCGGATGCTCACGAATGGATGCTACACCCGGACATCTTCAAGGCCATCACAAAGAAATGGGGAATGCCACAAATAGATCTATTCGCTTCCCCACAAAATCACCAGCTCAAAAATTCTGCACAAGGACATTCCACCCACTTGCATGGAAGGTGGACTCTCTATCCTTCAGCTGGAAAGGCCTGACAGCATATGCATTTCCACCTCTTCCCTTGATGCACAAGGTACTACTGAAAATCAAAGAGGAACGCCCAAGGATAATTCTGATAGCGCGAACTGGCCAAGACAACACTGGTACCCATTGCTGAGGAGCATGTCTCGGGAGAAAATGTGGTCAATACCCTGATGCCTCTGATGTTAACTCAGAACAACTACAACATCATACATCCAAACCTAAAAACCTTGCAACTGACTGCCTGGAACATCACATAGCAGTAACTAACCCAGACCTTTCACAAAGGGTTAAAGACATTATCCTTGAAGCCCGCAGACCTTCAACAAGAAGGAACTATGCAGGAAAATGGAAAAGGTTCGTCATTTGGAGTACTGAAAGAGGAAAAGATGTGTCGAACATAGATATTGCTAACATTTTGGAGTACTTGGCAGAGCTTCTACATACAGGCCTGTCCTATTCCTCCATCAAGATACATGCATCAGCTATTTCAGCAGAATACAGCTTTGATCCTCCTGTCTTTTCACATCCTCTACTCAGGCAGTTCCTCAGAGGGATCAAGAATGTAAAACCTCTTAGGAAACCACCATTACCAGCATGGGACTTGAATTTTGTACTAGAAAAGTTGACACTCCCTCCGTTTGAACCAGCAGCAACAGCAGATCTACAACACCTGTCATGGAAAACTGCTTTCCTACTGGCTATTACTTCAGCAAGGAGGGTTTCGGAACTACAGGCCTTAATGGTAGTGCAACCCTTCCTAATCTTCCATCAAGATAGGGTGTCCATGAGAACTAATCCTACATTTATGCCTAAGGTGGTATCCAGAGTGTCTTTAAACCAGGCAATCCACCTACCTACCTTCTTTCCCAATCCACAAAACAGAGGTGAAAGAATAATGCATACCTTGGATGTACATAGACAGTTACGCTACTACCTGGACAGAACCAAAGCTAACAGAAAAACTGACCAGCTCTTTGTAGCCTATGCAGCAGGAAGGGAAGGAAAAGCAATTTCCAAACAGACAATCTCCAAATGGATAGGAAATTGCATAAGATTCTGTTACTCCTACCATGGAAAACCAATTCCACAGAACATAAGACCTCATTCTACAAGGGCTACAGCCACTACCACAGCTTTCTTAAGAGGAGTGGCAACCAAGGACATTATTGAGGCGGCTACTTGGACCTCCATGCATACATTTGCCAAGCATTATAATTTACCTCTATATTCTAGATCCCGAGCAGGGTTTGCCACTGCTGTACTGCAAGGGATCCTGACTACACCATAATTATTATTCCTCCTCCCCTAGTTTGGCTATGGTATTCTACCCATTTGTTATGACTGCGGATGCATCCATGAAGGACATAGTACAGTTTTGTACCTACCATAAATGTAGATGTCCGAACTGGATAGCATCTGCAGTCAGGATTACCCTCCCTCCTTCCCCTCTGCGGTACTCCTAGGGTATTTACCCTCCTAATAGCTAGCTGGGGGGGGAGTCTCTTATGGTGTATTTGTTTGTATATATGTACATACATGTTTATTTTTTGTGTTTGCCTTCTACTATTTTGGAAACATTGGCATTTATCCAAAATTTAGCTTTCCAAGAGGGCAATTGGCATCTGGGGCAAGAAACACTGAGGAAAATGGCGTCGGCTGATGCCTTTATATAGAGGTTTTTGAAAGGCTCTTATTGATACTGACAGAGAACGCACTTCCATCCATCTTGGTTTCATCTGAACCCCAGCAAGACTTTGCTTCTACTTCCCATCCCATGTCAGGCAAGGACAATCTATGACGGGCTTCTCAGGCTACATGCTACATTAGCTCCTAGTCTGGTTTGGAACCTTTGGATCTCCCACCTGAACCAATTGACAAAAAACAGATGTGCAAGTGTAAACAGAGATTCATCCCTAAAGCCTTTCTTTAAAGGCATGGACTTGGATGCAGGTGAAGGCTCCCCTAGATCCCCCTCGGATGTCAGGTTCGGTGAGGTCATTGAATTGATGAAGCAGAGATAGGGGTGGTCCACCAATAATCCTTAGTCATATGGTTCTGTGATCCTGGAAGCCTTTGGTTCTGCTCAGCATCATCCTGGGTAGTACCACCAGTTGAACTCCTTATTGACCTGGCTCAACGGGCTTGGAAGGATCCTGACATGGTGGAACTTATTCCTCAAAAAACTATCAGTATATTGGCTTGCACCAAAGGAAAGGAAATACTGGAGCAAAGGTCCAGTGGGTAGATGCCAGTTTGGTGGTGGTAGCCACGAAAAAGTAACTGCCCGAGGAGAATTACTTGGTCCATCCCCTTAACGGGGGAGTCTAGTGTTGTGGATCCTTTTGGGAAATGGACTTGCGCTTCAACTTTCAGTCTTGGAGCGCTGAATTATTTGGCCCACTTTACTAGATTTCAGATAAACTTGACAAAAGAGCTTTCCAAGTTTACTTCTCAGGTATACTGCCTGTGGATGTTTAGTTCATGGACTACCAGCTTTCTACTCTTCAGTCTACTTCCAGCATAGCTGTGCAACTGTTTTCTAATGCAGTTGATGGCACAGCTAGGGTAGCAGCACCAACATCAGCATGCGTTGGCAACATCTGGATGCACTTGTTTGATTTGGAGAAAGCTTTTAAAATATCCTTCGTCAATGCCTCCTTTAATGGCTCCACCATATTGGGGCCAAAGGTAAAAGACACGTTAACTAGGAGTCAACACGATGGTAAGTCTGTCTCTTCAGTGGAAATCTGTTTCTCAGCCCCTCCGATCAGAGCTGGAAAGAAAATGTGGTTTTGCTAGTCAGAGATCTTATGACACCCCTGGGGATAGACCTTCTCATGGCAGAGGAGGAGGTAACTACAATGGATATCGCTCTAGAGGTAGAGGCAGACTGCACAACCAGGGCTTTTGAAGTCCCTTTATGGAGAAACCCTATGAGCGGCCTTGAAGGGTTGCTCAACTACTGCACTCTTGAGGCAGTTGGTGGGTGTTTATCCATGCACCCACAAACCTGGAGATACCTTAACAGATTCTTGGGTTCTAAACATAATTTCTGGATGCATTTCAATTTCCTTTTTCCTTCCCGCAATAAAGAAGAAAATTCCCAGTGTTTCACCCAGTCACTGGGACTTTGCAGCAATGGAAGTTTCCAGGCTGCTAAGAAAAGGTCATCCAACCGATCCCCAAAGACCAGAGTCTGCAGTCTACTTGAGGTTCTTTTCAGTGCCCAAGAAAACGGGGTCCTCAGACCCATTCTGTATTTGAGCCATTTAAGCCAATTTGTAAAGAAGACAAAATTCTGGGTGGTCGTAATTCAGTACATTTTCCTTCTACTGAAGGACAGTTGGATGTGCTCTGTAGATCTCCAGGATGCATACTATAATGTGAACATAGTGAAGCATTCAAGTAGATTCCTCATTTTCTGGCTGAAGTTCGTTCACTATCAGTTCAGAGCCCTGCCTTTCTGTTTCACCACAGCCTTCAGAGTGTTTACCGAAGTAGAGGCAGTGGTGGCATGCATAGTCATCTGCAAGGGATCGAAGTTTTCCAGTACCATGACAATTGGCTCCTAACTGCTACCTTCAAGGATCTGCTAGTGAATCATCTGGACCTTGTGCTCCATCTAATGCAAGATCTAGGGATCACAGTCAACCTATCCATGAGTCATCTTACCTCGATACAGCAGGTAGAATTTTAGGATGTCATCTGTATTCAGGTCTACATATTTCCAAACTTCCCCAACCCAAAATGCTATCCCTGCACCCCACAGCTACACAAGTACTCCATCAACTTCCCCTCCAGCAAGGGCTAGTTCTTAGTCTTTTTGGTCTAATGGCTTCTACGTTCTTAATGGTGCCACTAGTTAGGTTTTACATGTGAGTAATTCAGTGGACTCTAGTTTTGAAGTGGTCTCAATGTTCATCCTGTGCATATGAAAATTCACATCACTTGAGTCTGCAGACAACATATCTCTTGGTGGATAGAATCTCCTTCAGTGATAGGATGTCTATTTCAAATGGATCCACTTGTTGCTGTAGTAACCATGGATGCCTTCCTCCTAGGGTGGCGGATGCATTTTGAAGGGAGGATGTTCCAAGGTTCTTGTTCACACATGGAGGTCAATCTCCACATCAGTGTCTTGGAGATCAGGGAAGTTCTGTTAGTGTTGCAGGCATTTCAGGATGTCCTCCCCAACTGTGTTTTTGGTACAAGTTGGTAGTCTGGTACCTGAGCAAACAGGAACATGCTCCTATCCTCTGTGTTGGGAGGCCATGAGGGTTTGGCAATGGGTAATGTCTTCTCTTCACATTCTGATAGTAACAAGCATACCAGGGACATCCAGTGTCCTAGTGGACAATTTGAGCAGAACTATCTGAATGCCTCACAAGTGTCCCTCAGTCCAGCAGTGATATTGATTTTTCATTGCTGGGTCCAACCTTACTGCAACCTCTTGGCATCACACCTAAATAACAAGTGCAGCAGTTACTTGTTCTTGATCCTGATGCAGGGATGGGTCACCGAGTGATGCTGTAGTCCACAGTTGGCCCCCAGGTCTCTTCTGTATCATTCACCCATCGCCATTAATCATATTCATACAGAAAGCAAGAATGTGCAAGGCCAGAGTGATTATCTTTGCTCCTTCCTGGCCCTGACAAACGTGGTTTTCCCTTATTGTGGCATCTGTTAGTACATTCACCATGGATGTTGGATCAGTATCCAAATCTTTTAACAGTCATCCAGTCTGGACCAGAAATCTGTGAAATTAACTCCAGTTCTAACATAAGCCAGAGAAGCCAGACTGTTGTGTTCATTGGTCCAGATCTAATCAGCTTCTCAATCAATATCCTCTACTGTATCAAATGAGAGATTTTCCATTTGTGCTATTTCAAAGGGTTTAGACCCCTTCTTTGCTTTTATTCTTTCCATGATAGAGTTTTTGACCGAACTGTTCCATAGAGGCTCTAGTTATTCTACTGTTCTACTATTGAAGTACAAATGGCCATTTATCAAGTTTCCACACAGGACATCCTGACAACTCTTTAGTCTCCTTAAGAGTCTCTAAATCCTTTTTTTTTTAAGGGAACCTTTCTCCTACGACCACCTGTCGGAGATCCAGTATCTCCCTGGATTATTACCGTCATGCAGCAATGCAACAGGCATTAACTCGACCACTCTTCGAATCAGCAGCATCAGTTGATTTCAAGTGTCTCTCTTGGAAAATGGTATTTCTTGTGGCTGTTATGCCAGCAAGACAGATTTTTTTTCCTGCAAGCCTCCTTATCCGTTTTTTCATAGACAGAGTTTCCCTGAGAACTAATGTATTCTTCCTAAGGTGGCATCCGAGTTGAATCTAAATTGGTCAGCAGATCTACTTATTGCATGACATTGATATGGCTTGGGGGGGAAGAGTGTGTGCGTGCATGTGTGCTCATGCACTTGCTCATCTGTCTTATTTGTTTGACATTTGCTGACCGGGTTAGTCCCATCTGAGCTTTTGCCCTTTTTCAGCAGAGGCTCGGGTAGAAAATCTCAAAAGAACAAAATTTAAATAGTAAAATATACAAATTCTCAATTACAGACTTAAATGTTAAAATTCACAGTAAAAAGTAAGCATCATAAGTATAAAATCATTTTATCAGGAGTGGAACTTAGAACATAATTAAAGAACTCTAAGTAGGGCAGAAGAAGATAAGTAAGTAAAGAAGTGGTTAGCAAGAGCAAAGAGAGATGAGGAAGAAGAGATATGTCTAGGATCAAGAGTTAGCTATTATGCTGCAAGATAACATGCAGAGAGAAGTAAGAGATATCAAAAATAGTATAAGGGGTAAAGGTTGGCAGGGGTAAAGGTGAGAAGTAGGAAGTAAAAATAATACCAAGCAGAGAAATTAAGTAGGTAGTAAGTAATAGAGCGAGGAAAGGGTGGAAAGTGAGGGGGGAGTGAGAAGAGATGGAGGGAGAACTGAAGGGACAATATTAAGTGGGGTGGTTGCCATTACATTTCCTGGCAGAAATTAGGTGATTTTTGAGGGCAGTCTTGAAAATGTGTATGGGTTATATTTCTAAGGGACATAGGAAACTTATTCCATGCTAGAGCTGGAAGGTAGCTGTAGAGGTTTTGTCCAAGTGATTTTTTTGTGTTTGTAGACTTGGAGTCCTAGGTCAGAGCTCCTAAGGGAACGTAGTGAGTTATAGAGAGAGAGAGATGATAGAGGTTGTGCTAGGGCAGGAGGATGGTTTGTTTTGCATAGAGGAGATGATAAATAGTTGAGTAAGAGGTGGCTGGGAAAGTCTAGCCAATTAAGAGTTTTAAGAGCAAGACTGTGGTGAGATTTAGGTGGCATGTTAGCTGCGAATCCACCGACTTTATTTTATGTGGTTTCCAGTTTAGATAGCAGAGATGACTGTAGGTTAGTAAGGATTTGAGAGCAGTAGAAGTGGTTGGGTAGGAGAAAAACATGGGAAAGTGAAATTCTGGAGTTAGGCGCAAGAAACCTTTGGTGTTTAGGCCACGTCTTTGGTGGGTTTTCTTTATTGAATGGTGTACATGGAGGTCAAATTTAAGTTGGTTGTCGATAATTACTCCTAGGAACTTTGGGAGTCAGGTGAAATAGTACTGATATTGAGGGAAGAGACTGAGAAAGAAGATTTGAGATGATTAAGAGATTTAGGTAGAGACAGGAGAAGTTTTGTCTTTTTGGGGGTCAGTATCAGTTGGTTGCTAGCAAGCCAATATTAGGCAAGATTGAATGAGGTTTGAGTGAGTGATTAGAGGTCAGAAGGGTCGTCAGCAATGGAGATGATAGTTGTCATCAGCATACTGTGTAAGGGAAGACTGAAGACAGGATGTGTGTAGCTGGTTAGTAAAGATGCTAAAGAGAAGAGGACCAGGAATAGAGCCTTGTGGGACACCCATTCTTATGGGGAGGAAAGGTGATAGACTATTGAGCCATCTGACTGATTGCTGTCTGTTAGAGAGGTAGCTAGCAAACCAAGAGATAGTAGAAGGGAAGAGATTAAGTTCAGCCAGTTTAGAGAGAAGGATAGGGTGGGAGACAGTCTCAAAGGCTTTAGAGAGATCTAGGAATAGGCAGGACACTAGCTTATTGTCTCTGGCTATGGAGATGGAGTTTGTAAACGAGATGAGCTGTTATAGTGCTGTGATGGGGGCAGAAGCCATGCTGGCTAGGGGTTAAAAGAGTTTTTTGACAGAGATAGGACATAAGTTGTTTATGCACACAGTGCTCAAATTGTGGAGAGGGGAGAGAGTATGGCGATGGGACGATAGAAAGTTCAACTGAGTTACTCCCTTTGTGAATAGGTATAGTGTGAAATTTCTTCCAAAGATTTGGGACAGTAGATTCAGAGAGAGCGAGTGCAATTGATGGATGCAAACTGGATATGCTGTGGAGCTGACAGCAGCCTTTAGGAAGATAGAGGGCATGTTGTCAGCAGAAGGAGGAATACACTTTAATTTTGAGTAGGAGGTTTTTAATATAGGAGGTGGGGATAGGATTTAATGAGAGGGCAACATTGTGGTAGTGGTGTAGTGGGAGGAGAGTGATTTGTTGGCTTAGAGGATGGCATGAGCTTACTGATGGTGTCAATGAAGTAAGTGTTGAAAGTGTTTGTTTGCTGTTTCTTTGGGAGTGTTATTGGGGCAGGGGTTGGGTGTAGAAGGGTTTCCAGGGTTGAGAATCAAGAAGCTGTAGTAATTGGTTGTTTGGGACCATTTCTAGCTCTTTTGTAGTTCACTGTTTAAAATCCGCCTCTGGGCGTTTTTTTCTGTCTATACTGCTCAGACAAGCTCCAAGTGGGTTTACAGAGTGGTCCTAGCAACAGGGAACTCAGAAAAGTGACTACCTTCTGGATTTAAGTATCTTTGCTTTTTTTTCACTTGAAATAGCTTCTGTAGCTTACCTTGAACTAGCCTGAACTGTTTTTTAACTGATTGCTGCATTATTTTAAAATCTGCACTTAAAGTTACATTTTAGTCGAATTTGATCGAAAGTTTGCTTGTTTGTTTAATTTAACTGTGGAGGCTGCCCACTAAAGTGTGCTAGCCTGTGTAACTAATGTATCACTGTTTCTGCATTTTCTGTGTTTCTACCAAAAAAACAAAAAAATAATCCTTGTTTTCCCGCCTTCCTCGACTAGTTTAGACCAGTTTACAGGCATTGCTGTATTCTGGGCTGTGGTGTAGTTCCTGTGTTGTCCATTACCTTACTTGGATAGAAGGAAGTTTCTTTGCTCACCAGTGGGAGTGGGGAGCCTTGAGCAGCCTACCTGTCCTTGGAGGAAGTGACCTCAGCACAAGAAGCTGTAGTAATTGATTGTTTGGGACCATTTCTAGCTCTTTTGTAGTTCACTGTTTAAAATCCGCGTTTGCACTGCTTTGCGCGGTCGTGCCCATAGCGCAGCGCCAGTTAAACAAGGTTTAACTTTTTCTGGCTCCGCCAAGTCTGCTCTTCAAATTTTCTCTTAAGGAAGCTCTACTTAGTATAACCAGACTACTCACTGTATTATAAGCCTAGCACTTGTTCTCAATACTTCTCTACTAAGTAAGCACTCTCGTACTAAGTAAAGCACTACATCTACTTACCACCCCTGTGAATACCCACTTCCCTTAAAGGTATACCACTCCCTTTTACTGTTCTAGCATGTGGAGTGGTAGATCACTGGCGTCGTCTCCAGTTCAGCTGGTCAATCTGGGCATCTTGAGACAATGCTACAATTGTCTCATGTAGACAGACAACCCTCTCCTCCTCCCAACAAACACAAATACATGTGAGAGATGCAACTATATAGCCAAACTGGAGGCTGAACTCTCTCAACTCAGGGCTGGCATGACCAGACAGGAGGAGATGGCAACCACACACACAGCAATCCCAGTCCCACATAGACCTACCACAACTGCAAACCAAACACATAAAAACACAAAGACATACTCGGAGGCTCTAATAAAAAACTTACCAAAACAACAGAGGCTCCCAAAGCAGACATCCAAAAATCCACCACCTCAAAACAAAACACATACTTTAATAAATCAGTGTGTCGACCAATCACAGCCCTTAAGGCCAAACACCTTGCCTGATGCACTAGTAATAGGTGACTCCATAGTCAGACACACTGATGTCCCACTGACCAGGCTGAACAAGGAGAAGGTGACTGTGAGCTGTCTATCGGGAGCTAGGATCCGCCACATAACACACGCACTCAGGTCACTCCAAAGCAAGTACAAATATGACTCCGTCATTGTCCATGCTGGTGTGAATGACCTGAGACGTACCTCCCTAGACTACATGAAAATAGACATAGAGGAGCTCTCCGATTATGTAGCCCAGGCTGGTATGACCCTGACCCCGAGCAGCATCTTGCCCTCACCAAGAATGATACCACAATACAAAGACAAGATGATCAGCTTTAACAATTGGCTCAAGTACTGGTGTCATTCTAAGGGGATCCAATGTCTGTCTGCCTGGGATGATATGTTGGACAAGCCACGCTGCTTCGCAAGGGATGGCTTACATCTGTCACCACTGGGCTTCCGGATATTGGCTAAGGCTCTTGCCACCCCCATAGTGCCTTTTTTAGGCAAGGCTCAAAAGACAAACCCACCTCCTTAGAAAACAAAAATGGAAAAAAACTAAGGGTAATGCTGCTCAACGCCAGAAGTGTAAATCTCAAGATGCAGGCACTTGATGTACTCCTCAGCATGGAGAACATCGACGTCTGTGCAGTAACCGAAACCTGGTTCAAGGATCCTGAGAGCACCCCAGCGCTACCAGGCTTTTCGGCCCCAAAACCCGGGCCGAACCACAAAGGGAGGGGGGAGTGTCCATATTCATAAAGGACACCCACACCTCCAGGTTAGTAGCAACACATGAAGCATCAGAGACCATACAGGTGCAACTATAACCATAGGCAAAACTGGTAGCATGTTACAGACCACCCTCCCAATCTCAAGAACCCCACTCAGCCTTCCTGAAGACATTGGAGAATATGAATGTATCACAAAATACCATCATACTGGGAGACTTCAACTACCCAAACATAGATTGGGTACATTATTCTAGCCCTAATACCCTAGCCCAAACGTTCCTGGAATTCATAAATTCAAATGCACTGGAACAACTAGTCACCTCTCCCACTAGGGGAGATAATATACTAGACCTGATCATCACAAACATGGGGCAAAATGCTCCACACCGGAAGTATACCCCTCACTAGTGAGATCTGACCACAAACTAATCACCCTGGATATACATATCCCACCTCCACCCCCAGCACAAAAGACCACAGTGAAAAACTTCTCAAAAGCAGACTTCACTCTTCTTAAGACTGAGATGGTATCCTTTAAGCCCACTGTGCCAGTGGATACCACATCCCACAATGCCGAATCCTTCACAAATGCTTTCTATGGACATCTCCAAGAATGCATGGATCATGCAATCCCAAAAAATCCAAGTCCCTCTCCACCAAATGTAAGCGTCCTGTCTGGTGGACCTCAGCCATAAACAAATTGTATAACAAAAGTCAGAGCGAAATCCCATGAAGGGAAGACATCTCTGATCAACATTAGCAGAAAACTACATTCTCTCATAAAAACATCCAAGGCAAACTTTGAGAGAAAAATCGCTAAGGACACTAAAGATAACCACAAAGCCTTCTTCAGCTATGTTAGAAACCTGGGCGGAAACCCTCAGATATGCTCAGAGTTGGTTCACAATAGCAAAAAATACACTGAACCCACAGATATTGCCAACATTCTGGCTGACAGGTTCAGTGCAAATTTCTCGCCTCCTTCAACCCCAAAAGAAGAAATACTTATCCCAGCTGAATATAATCTCCCTGTCATCTCAGATGTCTAAGTGAGAACCGCCCTAAACAAAGCAAAAAGCACAGCATCAATGGGACCTGACGGTATCCCGGGGTGCGTGTTACGTGAACTCCAAGAGGAGCTAAACCCACACATAAAAATGCTATTTAACCTTCGCCTTACTTCGGGATATGTACCTGAACACTGGCGTACAGCAACAGTGGTCCCACTCCACAAGAGGGGTGCCTCTACAGACCCTGGAAACTACCGCCCCATAAGCTTAACTAGCCTGGTCTGCAAAGCTATGGAAAGAATCATTATGGAACTCATAAACAGAGACATAGGGGACCTACAGACACTTGACCCCACCCAGTTCGGCTTTGTAAAGGGCAGATCCTGCCTTTTAAACCTGGTTGACTTTTTCGAAACAGTCACTAGAGCCATTGATGAGGTCTAAGCAGTCCATACAGCATACCTGGACTTGGCTAAGGCCTTCGTCACAATACCCCACTCAGGCATCATAGATAAGCTAAACAGCTTAAAAGTAAACCCTTATGTCACTAGATGGGTTGCAAACTGGCTAAAGGACAGAACCCACAAAGTTAAAATCGCTGGAGCAATGTCAGACTCAAAGCCAGTCACAAGTGGTGTCCCACGGGGATCTGTCCTGGGACCCCTCTTGTTCGGCATTTATTTCTCAGATGTTAAAGCAAACATGGGAGGGCTGTGGCTGACAAAGTTTGCAGATGACTGCAAACTAGGCGCCATAGTCGATACACCAGCAGACACACACATCCTACAAAAAGGCCTCACTGAAATGGACAACTGGTGCCGTAGTCACGGCCTTAAACTAAATGCCAAAAAATGTCTAGTCATCCCTTTTGGAAAAAACAAAGTACCCACAAATTATCACATAGCAACCCACTGAGTACGGAAAAAGTAATCAGAGACCTAGGGACCCAAGTAGACAGCGACCTCTCATTTGATACCCACGTTGCCAAAGTGGTTAGAAAAACATTCTACCTTGCACACCTCATCATGAAGGGATTCACATCCAGATCCAAGGATGTCATTGTACCCCTATATTCCTCCCTCATCAGAACCATGATTGAGTACAGTGCCCCATTTGGTATGTACCTCACCCGGCACTTGCAACAGCTGGAGAGACCACAAAAGTACCTCACCAAAAGGATCAAGGGTCTCCAACATATGTCTTATTCCGCCAGACTAAAGAAACTTCAGCTCTATTCAGTAGCATACCGCCTGCTCAGAGGTGATCCTCTGCCTGACGTACAAGGCCATGTCCAATCAGGATCTGATGGACATGCTCCACCTCAAAAAATCCAAATCCATCAGGACCACGAGAGCTAAAGACTTAAACCTCGGCACAAGTATGAATAGGACATGCTGGAGGGATAGATTCATAACCCAGAGGCTTCCCATGCTTTGGAACAGGATCCCAGTACGTATTAGGCAGAGCCCCTCACTGACTCTCTTCAAGAGAAATCTTGATGAGTGGATGGGAGATCGTACGTTTACCCCAGGGGTCACATCTGTGTCACTGCTAGACAGGGGCACAGTAAACTAATTCTATTATATAAGGGGACCTTCATTGTGTCACTACTAGACAGAGGCACAGGATTCTAGATTTATTCTGTACATTTTTGTACCATTTCATGGGGTGGCAAAAGCCACATCACTATGGCTAGGCTTACAAATGCCCCAGGGCAGATAGCCTAGTACTATACTATGAAACTATACTATGAAACTATGAATATGGTTGACAGAATTCCAGAATATTTTAGGGTTTCCAGAGTGTGTGGGCAGAGTCGTGGTTGAAGTTTTTCTTATCAGTGTGTAGGTTTTTCTTGGCGAGATTATGAAGTTCCCTATATTTGTTGTAGTAGGTGATAGATTGTGTTTTTATCCACTGTTTCCAGGTAGAGTCTGTATTGTGAATAATTACACGGGTAAACTGGATGAGCCAGGGTGAGTAGTGAGATTTGACTCTAACTATTCTGGGGGGTCCTAAAGAGTTTAAGATGTTAAGGAAGATGGTATTGAATTGGGTTTGTCTAAGGGAAGGTGGAAGAGAAAGGACCAGTCAATGGAAGAGAGTAGAGTAAGAGTCTCTGGATTGTAGTTGGTTAGCTTGTGACATTCTTTGAATTTGTGAGTTTTGGGGAGGTGAGGGATGACCTTGGGACTTGTATAGGGGAATGGTCATTAATACAGTCTGGGATGGATTCAGGGTGCTGATAGAGGTTATGATGGGAGACTAGAATCCAGTCAGTGATGCAGCTAGAGTTTATAGGTTTGTGGATAAACGTAAGAGAGGAGATAAGCTGGGTGAAACCTTAAAGATGAATGCTAGTGGGTTAGGAGTTTGAGGAGACAGTGAGCCAGTTAATATTAACATCTCCAAGAATTTCAGTTTCATAAGGTATGTTGTTAGCCAACCAGTGGCAAATTTCTTCAAGAGGGGGTATGCTGTCACCTGGAGGAATATAGATAGCAGCTATTGTTAGGGTTTTGTATTTGTTGAGTTGCAGTTAAGCGATGAGTTAAGCAAGGAGAAATGGGGGCGGTAGGGTGGTGAGAGGGGTTATGGTTAGGAGGTCAGAGTTCATAATAGCTACACCTCCACCTTTTTGTGTGTTCTGTCAAGGCGTAAGATGTTACAGTCGGGAGGGAAGAATTCATTGTCAGTGGTATGTGATTTGAGCCATGTTTCAGAAAGTGAAATTATATCTGGGGCATAAAGGTCTATCCAGGAGTGAAATTCTGTTATCTTGTTCAGAATACTGTGGATGTTAGTAGGAGGAGAGGTTTGTGTCTTGAGTTAGGTACTTGTGGGACAGTGCAAGTTGAGTAGGTGGGAGGAGTTGCGTTTTGTGGGGGCCTGGGTTGGGGTGGATATCACCTGAGAGGTGAAAGGTGTGACATAGGTGAAGTAGATGTGATATGATGTAGTGAGGTAAGGGAAATTTAGGTTTGGGTTTATAGTAAGCAAAGAAAATAGGTAGGAGTTTTATTTTAGGTAGTGAAAGTTCAGTAAAGGAGAAGAGAAAAGGTGATATTGGAGAGGCGATATGGTTGGGGAGAGTAGGAGAATGAAGGGTTAGATGAATGTGACAGGTAGTGAGATGTAGTAGTGGAAGAAGAATGGGTAAGGTTAAGTATAAGGGATGTCCGAGAAACATAGTGATATGCACAGAGTGTGAAGTGAAACAAAGAATGTATGAGCTAGAGAAGAGGAATTATTTGAGTTAGAGGGAGGGGAGGAAAGAGAAGGTTGAGTTTGAGTAGGAGAAAGTTAGAGAGTGATTAGAAGGTGGGAGGGGCAAGGATGGGGTAGGTAGGGGTCTAATTGGAGGTGGAGGAGGAAGTAAGGGAGTGTCTAGGGGTGGAGTAAAGGAAGGTAGATATAAAGGAAATTGATGTGGGGTGGGTGGGAATGGGGTAGAGAAGGGGAGAGGGGGTAGAGCAGGGGAGCGGAGTGAGGGAAAACTATCAGGGACGTCCAAAAGAGTATGTACTTTTCCTGGAGACTGATTATGGTAGAGAACCAGGTGAGAGAGCTTGTAGTAGAGCAGGGTTGTAGAGAAAGAGAGGGGGTGAACGGTGGGAATGGGAGTCTTGTAAGGTATTTACAGATAGAGATATAAGGGTGGCTTTAATAAGTTTAAATAGCCTGAGAGCAGAATAAGTGTGGCTGTAAAGTATGACAGTTTAGTAGTTTGAGGGCAGAGTAGGAGAGAGAGAATTTGGGAAAAACTGAGCAGGAATAGAGAGACTAGATAGGTGCAGTCGGCCAGCACAGCGTACAGTACCAACAAATAACCCAGTACACATGCACAAGGAAGTTTAGGGTGAACATATAATGCTAAATTGTGCTTGTTCTGGGAAGGCTTAGCACAGACCAGTGGTAGCAGAAGTTAAATTCATTGCTGAGGCCACTGTATCGTACAGTTCACAATCACATATTAGAAAAAAGTGCATAGAGTGTTTTTCTTTGTGGAAGCAGAAGGGATTTACATAAACAAGTGTAAATATAACTTCTTTGGAGGGGTGAGAATGGTAGTGTATGTCTGTGCTCTCTCTGTGAGAATAGCTAGTTGAAATACTTTGATGTGGTCATGTTTCTTTTCATTTTCCTCAAGTTAAACATCACTTGTATATAGAATTTAGCTGTCTTTGGGATAGGAGGGGAGGAAGTATGCTGTGTGGGGAAAATAGAGGGCAGTTAAAGATCACTGCTTAATGATCATTAGTGTGTATTGTCAGGTTCACTGTGTTTTTCAGTAACAAGGTGAAATGCATTAAAGTGGTTATGTCTCATTTTCTTAATGTGATATTAGTAGTGTCAAGAGTGTCTCATTTTGAAGCAGTTGTGCAAACTGTTATGTGTAATCATTGATGTGGCTTGGTGAGCCAGTGTATGTTGCTGAGAAGCAACATGACCATTACATTAATTTGATTTCTTCAAGGTAAAAAGTTGGCTATTCCCTCAGAAGGGGCAACTTCCAGTGGGAACAGTATATCTGAAGTAGTTAACTTCATTTGGTCATCAACCTGTGGGTATCTGATCCGACCTGGATCCACGCCTGCAGCTTTCCAAGGTAGAGATCAGAACTCCAAGCTCCTCCCCCTTGCCCATAATACCCTGTGACCTCCTTCCTATCCTCAGATCTCATTTGCTGAGGCTTGGTCAAGCACGAGTTTTTGAGCTCCTAGCATTTTTAGGCAATTTGTGAGTGTATTTTTGCTTAAAAATCTCTCTAATAGTTTGTGTATGTTTTTAGTTTAGATTAATAGTTTAAATCCCTTAGCTTTACTCCCTCGTTCCCTTGTAGTTTAACTCCTAGTAGGGCCCCTCTTTTCCCTTAGGTGTTTGTGTGTCCTTTATCTAGGAATCATGGCCAAGGTCCCAAAGCCCATCTTTTCTAAGTGCACTGAGTGTGGCCGTAAGCTATCCCCAGCGGATGGCCACACTCGGTGCGTCCTCTGCCTGGGGGTACCTCATCTGACCTCAGGCTGCCAGATTTGCGCAGCCTTTAACCCCCGTGTCGTGAGGGACAGGAGGAATAAGCTGATTCTGGCGGGTCTCCTACCTGCGTAATCAACTTCTTCCACCTTTCACTCGGTGGCTACAGCCGCGGCTGCTGCTGCTCAGCGTGCTGTTCCCCCTCCCCTGGCTGGGACTCAACTTCCCACCTCTTCCAGGGGAGAGAGGGAATCTAAAAAAGATGAGAGAGAGGGAGAAAGAGAGAGAGAAAGAGAGGCACAGAAGCCACAAGTGGCGGGCCGACTCAGACCCCTCGGCTCCCCCTGCCAAAGTGCTCTTGTTGCCCCAGAAGGTCTCTGCGCCTTCCTCCCCTTGGCTCCATTCTCCACGCTTCTCCCCGGAGCTGGAGGAGGAGGCCCAGCCATCTTCGAGGTCGTCGTAGTGGCCTCTTCAAAGTCAACCCGTAGCCTCTCTGACACTGATATGGACCGGATGATGCGTCGCTTTCTCCAAACCCAACTGCAGATGGGAGTGTTGCTGCCCCCTCCAGGGAGGAGTTCAGCCCAACTTTTTGCTCCGATAGCTCCTAGTCTGATCCACTATTGGGTTTCGGATCCGAAGAGTCTCAAAGTCAGGGAGTCGGCGCCGATGGTTATCTCTACCTCAACGCCGACCATGCCCTCATGTTTGTCAGATCCCTTTTCGATCCGGGCTCTCGGGGCTGAGAGACTTGTGCCTGATCCGAGGGGGCCAGTGTGTCTTAGGCTCCATTTCAGCCGGAGCACACTTCCCTCGGGTTCGAGCGCTTCGGCTCTGATGCAGATTCCCGCACCGGATCCGAGGGTGTTAACCACGGAGCCCAGAGAGATTGGTTCACCCTCTGCTTTCGACGTGTTGGAGAGGGTTCTCTCGAGAGGTTTGAGACCCCCCCTGCTCTTTCTTCGGGATCCACCCCCACTCCCTTGCAGCTGGGCTTGTCTTCCATCATCCATTCCCAGGGACAGCCTGTGTTGATGCCCCAGCCCATTCCACTGGTGGAACATAACCCTGTTGGTGAACCCTCCTCGGACACTCCCACCGAGGAGGTCCCTCACAAACGTAAGTGTAAGAGGAGGCACTTGGACTCCCCTGAGTCCCTCACGGAGGACACCGATTTGGAGTAAGGGGAAGGTCACCCCCTGAAAACGTCTCCTTTGGAGACGTTATGGAAATGCTTCGCCAAAAGGGGTGGGGGGTCAGCCCAAAAACCTTCCTCGGACGAGTCTGTATTCCTGGAGGCGTTTGCAGGCCCATCTACCTCTTGGGTGTCCCCTCCGGCTAACCCCCTGGTTGATCTCATCACTACCAGGGCGTGGAAGGAACCGGACACTGTAGAGCCAGTCCCCAGGAGGCCAGATAGGATTCTTTGTCGCCCCGAAATAGGACGGCTTGGAGTAAGGGTTCCTCGGTAGATGCCATGGTGGTGGCGGCAGCCACCAAGAAGGAACTTGCTTAGGATAGTTCCTCGGTCCATCCCCCAGTAAGGAATCTCAGACTATGGATTGTATGGGGAAGCGGATGTTTGCTTCAGCTACCTTTTCCATAAGGGCGCTGAATTATTTGGCCCATGTAATTAGACTTCATCGAGATCTGGTGAAAGAATATGCTGAGTCTCCCCCCGAGTCCATGTCTGCCAAGGACAAACGGACCTTCTCGGCTCGCATGGCCACTCTGAAATCTGTATCAAACACGTCTATGCGGCTACTTTCCCATGCCACAGAAGGAGCCGCTAGAGCCAGCGGGTCCGGCATCGCCTTAAGGCGTCAAGCCTGGCTCTGGCTGTGACTTTTCGGAACCTTTCAAGGCGTCCTTCGCGAACGCACCCTTCGGTTCTACCCTGTTTGGGAAGACCGTCTGCGACACATTGGTTCAGAGCGAGAACGATGGGAAGATGCTGTCTGCTGTCGGAATCCGCTTCTCTGCTCCTCAAAGGTCCTTTTCCAGGAACCAGAGAAGACAAAAGAAGATGTGGTTCCGGAAGTCTCTGCAGTCCCGTTACGCTCTGGACCCTTCATCCTTCAGAGGCAGAGGGGGCAAGGTGGACGCCGGCCCAGAGGCAGAGGGGGGATGAAAAATTTTGGGTCTGTGGAACCTTTTTCTGAACGACCCACGCAGCAGCCCTGAGGGGTTGCCCGACTGCTCCTATCTGGAAGCAGTCGGGGGGGCGTTTTTCGAAGCACCTGGCTCAATGGGAGTCCATCACAACAGATCGCTGGGTGCTTCAAATAATATCCAAAGGTTACTCAAACCCTGTCATAAACCAACCTCCTCAGTCGAGGCACCTCCCTGATGTACCACCCAGTCAGAGGGAGGCTGCAGCTTTAGAGAGAAAAAAGCTGCTAGAAAAAGAGCCATCCAGCACGTCCCCCCAGGCCAGTCCGAATTAGGCAATTACTCCAGGTTCTTTTTGGTGCCAAAGAAGACTGGGGACCTAAGGCCGATTCTCGACTTTTCAGAAATGAACCTCTTCATTGCCAAGGAGAAATTCCGGGTGGTCACACTTCAGTCTATCCTGCCTCTTTTGCAGGAGAAGGACTGGATGTACTCCATAGACCTAAAGGATGCGTACTATCATATTCTCATGGACAGACGATCCAGGAGGTTCCTCCGCTTTCGGCTAGGGGCCAGTCATTACCAGTTCAGGATCCAACCCTTCGGCCTCACCACAGCCCCTAGGGTGTTTACCAAGGTCATGGCAGTTGTAGCGGCCCACCTGAGACTTCAGGGAATACAGGTTTTTCCTTACCTAGACGACTGGCTCATTACCGCCCTCACCAGGCATCTACTCTGCTTAGCCAGGGATTGCTTCCTACTATTAGCATCCCAATTGGGGATCACCATAAACTTCAAGAAGTCATCCCTTCAGCCAGTTCAAATCTTGGAGTTCATAGGGGCCAGAATAGACATGCTTCAGACCAAGGCCTTCTTGACATCAGACAGACTTCGCAGTTTTACCCTACACGTTCTAGCCCTTCTTCAGTCACCTGCCCTGTCAACGGAGTTAGTTCTGAGAGCTTTAGGGTCCATGGCAGCAGCAATCAATCTCACTCCCTTAGCTTGCTTGCACATGAGGGTTCTCCAGTGGACTTTGCAGGTTCAGTTGTCCATCCTTCACCACCCATTGGACTTACCAATTCCTATCAGCAGAGTATGCAGAAATTCCCTCATGTGGTGACTCCAATCTCAAGAGCTTCGGGAAGGATGACCGTTTGTTATGCCGTAACCCCAAGCCACGGTGACCATGGACGCTTCCCGTCTCGGGTGGGGGGGCATTACGCGGGCAGAACTGTCCAAGGTACGTGGACTCAGAGACCGTTCTGCATATAAATGTACTGGAGATGAGGGCGGTCCTTCTAGCGTTGCAAGCCTTTCATGCCTTTCTCCCTCCAGGGACTATTGCAGTTCAGTCAGACAACATGTCAGTGGTCTGGTATATCAACAAACGGGGGAACCAGGTCTTACCCTCTTTGCCGAAAGGCCATGAGAGTTTGGGATTGGGCGATATCCACCAACCGTTTTCTGTTAGCAACGCACATTCCGGGTCAGTCCAACATCCTAGCGGACAAACTGAGTAGAACTATCCTCTCACCCTACGAGTGGTCTCTGAATCCTTTAGTAGCAAAACAGATCTTCCACAAGTGGGGTCAGCCTTGCTGTGATCTCTTCGCGTAGTCTTCAACGTGAAGTGCAGCAAGTTTTTCTCTCTAATCCCCCCTCCGGGGGAAGCCCCCAGAGACGCTCTAGTCCATGCTTGGCCACCCGGTCTTCTTTATGCTTATCCTCCTCTTCCGTTGATGACAAAATTCTTACAGAAAGTTCGTCTGTTGGGGAACAAGATTATCCTCATAGCCCCATTCTGGCCTCGTCAAGCCTGGTTCCCATGTCTACGGTCTCATCTTATAGCTCCTCTCTGGATCTTGGATCCCATTCCGGATCTGATATCTCATCCTTCGCGATTGGAACCCCCGAATCTGGTCGATCTCAAGCTCTCAGCTTGGCTGATCCAGTTCCATTAGTTGCTAGGACTCCCGGTATCTCGTCCACAGTTAGGTCTATCCTGGTAGCGGCACATAAGCCTTCTACCAGGAAGGTTTACAATAGTAAATGGAAGCGGTTTTCCATTTGGGCGTCTCATAGGAATTTAGACCCTTTCACTGCTCCCATCCCAGCAGTGCTTGATTTTTTATTTCATATTTTTCAGCAAGGGGCCAGTTCTTCTACTGTAAAGGTTCAAATCGCTGCCATCTCCCATTTTCACATTGGAGACCATCTCAATCCCCTTGCTTTCCACTAAGATTTGTAAGACCTTTCTGAAAGGTACGTTTCTCTTGAGACCTCTTTTTAAGAACTCTGCCCCTCCATGGGATCTAACTTTAGTCCTTCAGGCTCTGACTGGACCACCTTTTGAATCTCCAGCTTCTGTTAATTTGAAATTCTTGTCCTGGAAAACTGCCTTTTTGGTAGCTATTACCTCAGCTAGGAGGGTGTCAGAGCTTCAGGCCCTCTGTATTAAGCCCCCCTTATCTTGTATTCCATAAGGACAGGTTCTCTTTCAGGACTAACCCATCTTTTCTACCAAAAGTGGCCTCCGAGGCGAACATCAATCAGTCCATTAATCTCCCAGTTTTTTCCCTAACTATCAAAACAAAGGGGAGTACAAACTTCATTTGTTAGATGTTCATAGACAGTTACGCTTTTATTTACACAGAACAGCTGCCTTCCACAAGTCTGATCAGCTCTTTGTTTCCTTTGCAAAACCCTTCTTGGGTAAGCCAGTTTCGAAAGTGACTCTGGCCAGATGGATTTCTAATTGTATTCTGCTCGCATACAAACTATCTGGCCTACCAGAGCCTATAGCGGTTCATGCTCATTCTACTCGCTCTATGGCTACATCTGCTGCATTCTGGTCTAGAGTTCCCTTGGATGAGATTTGTTCTGCGGCTACTTGGGCATCCTCTCGTACCTTTATCTCTCACTATAAATTGGATTTCGTGTCCAGAGGAAGGGCGGCTTTTGGCTCTGTAGTGCTCCGGAATATCCTTCCTTGAGGATCTCCCAAGTTTTTTGGTAGCTGGGGACTCTGTCCCACAGGTTGATGACCAAATGAAGATAACTACTTCAGATAAAGAAGTTATGTACTCACCATAACATTCCATCTGAGTATGTAACTTCATTTGTCAGCAACCGACCCTCCCTCCTTCCCCCTAACCTGGTTCTTTGATTACCTGGACCCTAGGATGGCTTATCAAGTCCTTTGTTAATCCTTAGGTTAGGGTTTTTCAGGTTGTTGTTTTGTGGTTGTGAGGTTATATAGATGGGCAAACGCGATCTGAGGATTGGAAGAAGGTCACAGGGTATTATGGGTAAGGGGGAGGAGCTTGAAGCTCAGATCTCTAGCTTGGAAAGCTGCCGGCTCGGATCCAGGTTGGATCTGATACCCACAGGTTGCTGACAAATGAAGTTACCTACTCAGATGGAACGTTATGGTGAGTACATAACTTCTTTGTGTTGAAAAGAGCTGAGGCTGTTTTCTGTATTTTTAGAAATTTAGTGACGGCAGAAGTCGCAGTTTGACTTTAATTATAGATGTTATGTGATCCTATCTCGCCTACATTCTGACTGATGGGTTCGGAGCCGATCCCTCGGCTCCGACTCGGCACGCTTATGCCAAAGAGCGAAGTCTCTTATTGGCTGAGCTTACTATATCCCAGGATGCACCACTACCAGTCCCCCAGATCTCGTTTGCCGCTAACTAGCAAAGACGTGGTCTCGAGCTGGCTGAGCTAAGTAGTGTCTTTTCACTAACTTTTTCTGTCAGAAATTTGCTAATTCTTTAACAAAAAGCTGTTTTAACAGCTACTCTGTGCTGTGTGTGTGTTTTGAAAACTTTTTGTAAGAAAATTTGTGTGTGATTGGTGTTTGTTCCGGTACAGGCTCCCTTCATCCATAGGGCCTTTCCTGTTGGTTAATCCCTTTGAACCTTAGGGGTTCTTGGATTCCTGTATACTTTATTCACTGTTGTATGTCTTCAGTTGGCCTTTATTTTAATTGGCTATCATTGTAAACGGCAAGTTAATCTTGTAGGGTCAGTCTTTCCCAACAAAGTTTTGTCTGTGAGAGAGTACTCAGTTTTTCTTATAATGTCTCAGGCTCCTAGGCCTTCGGGCTTCAAAAAATGCACTAAATGTAGTTTTAAAATGTCTATCACGGATGACTCTCTGTGTGTATATTGTTTGGGCGCCAAACATTTGCAGGAGTCCTGCAGCGTGTGTCACGCTTTTTCCTCGAGGGTCCTCCAAGAGAGGAAAAATAAGCTTATTTTGAAAGGCCTTATAAAACCCTCTTTTGAAGAAGCTTTAGCATCCTCTCCTTCTCCTGCTAAAAAGAAAAGGGCGTCGGCTCCGACCAGTCCGTCGGACCCGACCGCCAAAAGACATATGCAGGCTTCTCCTTCGGCTCCAAGGACTTCGGAGCCGAAGGCGGAACGGTCTGCCTCGATGCCTCCAGTCTCGACTCCTCTGGCTTCGGAGCCGATGGCTGGGGCATCGAGAGGCGGGTCACCTTCATCGGCTCCACTGGTCTCGGAGCCGATGAAGGTTGTCCGCTCAGACACTTCCTCCTCGGCGCCTAAGTCCTCCTCGGCACCGATGGAAACTAGTTTGGGTATTCCTTCGGCGCCGATAGTCATCGAGTCGCCTCGGAGCCGGTCCCCTAGTCCCTTGGGGCCGTTGGAGAGGCCAACTCGAACCCGTTCAGTATCCTCTAGGTCATCGAGGATGTCAGATTCGGACAGACAGGGTGCTCCAAAGACTGTTCCAGTCCCCAGTCTTTCAAAAATTTGTTTCGGCTCCGACCCAATTGGCTTCGGAGCCGATAGCCCATGCCATTGCCATTCCTCCTCCGACCGCTTCGGCTCTGTCGGAGCAGGTGCTGTTGGAGCCGGTGGAGATCCTAGGGTCGGCTCCGACCCTTACTCCAACCCCGGCCTTCGGGTCCCAGTTTGGCACGCGGACTTCTTCGGCCGGACCCGGGGGTGACGTTTTGGGACCTATGCTGTCGGTTCCGAGCCTCCCTCTCGGTGCTTCGGCTGCGGGACTTCCGTCTGCTATCATGGCTCCGGGGACCGGACACTCCCAGGATTCTGGGGGTCCGGCTTTCAGAGCTATGAGGAGTGCCTTGGCCAAGTCTTATTCGGCCATCTCTCCGGCTTTACCGGCACCTTCCCTGGGCTTGGAGACTGGGTCTTTGGCAGTTCCCCTGTCCCTAGGCAGCGGAGCCCCGGGGCCTGAGGTTACCCCCACTGGGGGTTCCCCTCCTCCTGAGGGTTCTTCGGAGTTGTCTTCAGAGGAGCCCCCAAGGAAGAGATTGTGCAAGAGGAAGCACGTGGACTCCCCCGAGTCTCTTACATCGGACACTGATCTTGATGATGCGGAGGGGTCCCCGAAGTCGTCCTCGGATGATGTCTCATTCGCAGACATTTTAGAGATCCTCAAGCAACGAGGCGGCTGGATATCCAAACCCCCCTCTGCTGATGAGTCAGTGCTTCTCAAGGCCTTTGGGGCTCAGCCCTCCGCCTCCTGGTTGTCTCCGCCCTTCGACGAGCTCCTGGATTTGGTTTGTCGGAGGGCGTGGGAACATCCAGATACTGTGGAACCAGTGCCTTCTCGCCCTAACAAATTTTTGTCTGCCCCACCCGAGAAGGAGTTCTTGACAAAAGGCGTGGCGGTAGATGCCATGGTGGTGGCATCTGCTACACAACAGGACGTGGCAGAGGCTTCAACGTCCATCCATCCTCCTAATAAGGAGTCTAGGAGCATGGACCGCACGGAAGCGCACCCTGACTTCAGCGGCCTTTACACTAAGGTCCCTGAATTATTTGGCACATTTTACCAGGCTACAGAGGGATCTGGTCAAGGAGCTGTCAGATTCCCTCTCAGGTAACCTACCTGAGCAGCTAGCCCAGTCGGTTAGCTCTCAGTTGGCTATCCTTACCTCGATTTCTAACTCGTCCATGAGGCTCATTTCATATGCGGCCGAAGGGGCGGCAGAGCGGCAGGCACAGGCGTGGCTCACGGAGACAAGCCTGGCTCCGTTGTGTCATTTTATGGAGGCCTTCAAGTCTTCCTTCACGACGCTCCCTTTGATGGGTCCTCTTTGTTTGGACCTAAGGTTAAAGACACTCTTACCGCTGTGAGCAAGAGGGAAAAACTTTATCTGCCAGAGGTGCACGTTATTCCACTCCCTTCGGCCTTATCCCAAGGCTAAAGGAGGAGGGAAGATGTGGTTCCGCAAATCACGTAAGTTTTTTCCTCAACAGCAGGAAGACTCCCTTCCAGAGGCAGAGGACGGGAAATTTTTCTGGGAGACGCCGTCCCTGAGGCGGCAGAGGGCCCCGCAATTCTGGAGACCGCGAGTCCTTTCGTGGCTCTTCAGCCTCCCACACTTCATGAGGGATTGCCCGGCTGTGCTGCTCCGGAGCCAGTCGGGTGCCGTTTTGCCAAGCACCTAAAAGCCTGGGAGTCCATCACTCAGGACAGATGGGTGCTTCGGATTATTGCCGGAGGTTACACCATTCCCTTCACACACTCACCCCCACCGTCCAAAAAAATCCCGGACCCACCACCCAGTCAAAGGGAAATTGCAGCCGCAGAAGCGCCAAAGCTGCTAGAAAAGGAGTCATCCAACCGGTCCCCACAGACCAGATCGGATCCGAAATTACTCAAGGTTCTTTTAGTGCCAAAAGACAGAGGGCCTCAGACCAATATTGGATCTCAGCAAACTAAACCAATCCGTCATGAAATCCAAATTCCCAATGGTCACTTTACAATCCATTCTCCCATTGTTGGAGAAGGATGTTTGGATGTGCTCCATAGATCTCAAGGACGCCTATTATCACATACCGATACATCAGGCGTCCAGGAGGTATCTGCGCTTCAGCCTGGGAGACAGTCATTTCCAATTTTGTGCACTGCCCTTTGGTCTCACCACAGCCCCCAGGGTGTTCACCAAGTGTTTGGCAGTAGTGACTGCTCACCTGAGGAGTCTTGGATTCCAAGTGTTTCCCTATCTGGACGACTGGCTCCTGACTGCCACCACCAGGCATCTACTAATGGACAACCTCAAAGCCACCATCTCCCTGGGTGCTACCCTGGGAATTACATTCAATTGGTCAAAGTCTGTCTTGCTGCCCTCTCAGCGCATAAGGTTCATAGGAGCAGAGATAGACTCAAAATTGATGCGCGTCTTTCTTCCTACCGAAAGGATTCAAACTTTACAAGGTCAAGTTCAAGCCCTGCTTTCAAGATCCAAAGCCCCAGCCAGGATGGTCCTGCAACTTTTAGGTTCGATGTCTGCCACGGTTCTCCTAGTTCCACTGGCAAGACTGCACATGAGGATTCTTCAGTGGCTGTTATCGACTCAATGGTCCTTTCAGAATCTCCCCCTCAATCACCCCATTATGATTACAGAAACGTGCAAACGGGACCTCCGCTGGTGGCTTCAGCCATCCAATCTGAATCAGGGAAGACCTTTTGTTATCCCTCCTCCGGTGGCCACCCTGACGACGGATGCCTCCCAGACAGGGTGGGGGGGGCATTGTCTGGGCAGGTTAGTTCAGGGTTCTTGGCTTCCAGACGAAACCTTTCTCCATATCAATGTATTGGAAATGAGGGCTGTACTTCTGTCCCTACAGGCACTCCACAAGTTTCTCCTCAAGGCATTATCGCTATCCACACAGACAACATGTCGGTGGTCTGGTATCTAAACAAACAAGGAGGGACCAGATCTTACCCCCTTTGCAGAGAGGCCATGAGGGTGTGGGAATGGGCTGTAGCTACCAACCGTTTCTTGGTAGCGACCCACATTCCAGGGAAATCCAATATATTGGCAGACAGATTAAGCAGGACGATTCTCTCTCCTCACGAGTGGTCCCTGAACGAAACAGTAGCAGCTCAGGTTTTCAGAAGATGGGGGACCCCGTGCTGCGACCTATTTGCAACACCACAAAACGCAAAGTGCAAAGGTTCTTCTCCTTGACTCCACGTCAGGGGGAGGCAGCTATGGATGCTCTGGTCCAACCTTGGCCAACAGGACTACTTTATACCTTTCCTCCGGTTCCACTTCTCCCCAAAGTCATCCAGAAAGCTTCTCAGTTGGGGTCCACAATGATACTAATTGCTCCGCACTGGCCTCGTCAGGTATGGTTTCCCTACCTGAAGAAACATGCTGTGGACGATCCTTGGTTTTTGGATCTAACTCCGGATCTGCTGATTCATCAGTCGGGACGACAACACCAGTCCCTTCACACTTTGAAATTGACAGCTTGGCTCCTCCACTTCCAACTTTAGTCAGAAATCACACCTTAGACCCGGAAGTTATTCACATTTTATCTTCGGCCCACAAACCCACCACTAAGAAATTGTACCTCAGTAAGTGGAAGAGGTTTGCTATCTGGGCTCAACTCAGGGGCTTAGACCCTATCACTGCCCCGATACCAGAGGTTTTGAAATTTTTAACATCCTTGTTTAATCAAGGATCTTCAGTCTCTACTATTAAAGTCCAACTAGCAGCTATCTCTAAATTTCACGAATCCATGGATCCACCGTTGATGAGCAGCAGATTATGCAAAACTTTCATTAAAGGTGCTGGGCTAAGACCCCCAGTTTTTCATCCTGCGCCTCCGTGGGATCTTCATTTGGTACTTCGTGCCTTAACATCATCTTCTTTCGAACCGGCTGCTACATGTGAGTTAAAATATCTGTCTTGGAAAACTGCCTTCTTAGTGGCAATTACCTCTGCAAGCAGAGTTTGAGCTTCAAGCCCTATCTATCAAACCACCGTACTTGATTTTTCACAAGGATAGAGTATCACTTAGGCCTAACCCATCTTTTGTCCCAAAGGTTTGTTCTAATCTCTGTCTCCAACAATCTCTAGAGCTACCAGTTTTCTTTCCAAAATTCTCCAACGAAGCGGAGTACACCCTCCATAAATTGGATGTTCACAGGCAATTGCGCTTCTATCTAGACAGGACTCAGCAAATTCGAAAATCAGACCAGTTGTTTGTGTCCTTTTCAGATAATAAATTGGGTAAAACCATCACTAAAGCTACTATCTCCAAATGGATTAGAGATTGTATAACTCAGGCTTATTCCTCTTCAAATAAGCAACTTACAACATCTGTCAAAGCTCACTCTACCTGAGCTATGGCTACTTCTATTGCTTTTCATTCCAAGCTCGCTATTTCTGAGATTTGTGCTGCGGCTACTTGGTCCAACCCGCACACTTTCATTTCCCACTATAAATTGGATGTGGCATCTAAAGGGCGAGCATCATTTGGTTCCATGGTACTCAGGAGTGTTTTCCAGTGAGCCACCCAGGATTCAGGTGCTAGGGACGCTGTCCCATCAGTCAGAATGTAGGCGAGATAGGATCACATAACATCTTTTAGTTATGTACTCACCATAACTTCAGATGTTTGGGATCCATCTCGCCTACATTCCTAATACCCACCCTCCTTCCCCCTACCTTGGAGATCAGAAGAGATTGAACGGTTTTGAGTTCTACTGTTTTTTATCTTGTTTCATCTGACGATGTTATATAAGCAGCATGTGTGTCTGTGTATGTATGCGGACAAACTAGATCTGGGGGACTGGTAGTGGTGCATCCTGGGATATAGTAAGCTCAGCCAATAAGAGACTTCGCTCTTTGGCATAAGCGTGCCGAGTCGGAGCCGAGGGATCGGCTCCGAACCCATCAGTCAGAATGTAGGCGAGATGGATCCCAAACATCTGAAGTTATGGTGAGTACATAACTAAAAGTTTCACAGCTTTCCTAATGCAGTTGTCTTTAGAGTCAGATTGTATCTCATATGCATGTTTTTGCTTTCTCACAGAAAGCAGATATGTAGTATGTAAATTCATAAATCTATTTTTCCTGTATAAGAAATGAAATGCAGGTTCATCTTTATAATCCTAATCTAGATACTGAAAGTTATACAGTAGGTTTGGTTGACTAAATCAGACCTATATCTGATGTTACACCAGTGACTGTAAAAATTTTGCTTTATTGCACAAGAAGAGACTATGGAGTGAAATTGAAGTGTCTGAGAGAGAGAGGAGAGGGTGTCCACATAGTCTTGAAAAAGATCATCACTGGGGAGATTTTAGCAAAATAATTCTCCCACAAGCTCAGTCAGAATTCTAAGTCAAACGATGTATCTAACCTTACTAAAAATGAAGGAAAGGAAATATTAATAGGTGACTCGGTGTTAAGGGGGTTGAAGAATTTGGTTCTCTGAATATAGTTAAGAGATTGTCACTGTGTCCTATATGAAAAGCTGAGTGGTAAACAATGGAACAGATCATTTAAGCATTGTTTAGAAGTAGTACACTTCATATGGTACTATCATTGTAGTGGTTGTTACTACTGATTTTACTGGAAGAAGTGAAAAAACATATGAAGATGGTGAGGGAAATTACTGACTAAAGTAAGAATTATGGTTTCAGGTTGGTATTTTGTGATATTATTCCAGCTCTTTTGTGGTGTCATGAAGGTAAACGCAAGGTCTTTTACAAGCTATTAGAGAATTAGAGGTCAGTGGATGTAATTCATATTTGGGAAGAGATGGACACAAATCTGTATTTTTTTATTAATAGATTTCACATAAATCAATGTAATTGCCTGATAGGCAAATGGTGGTGAAATCTATTTTAGATTAAACAAGGGGGTTTTGTGTAGCAAAGTAAAGGCCGTTTAAAGTGCATCTTGACTGTTGCTTGCAGGAGTAATAGTAAGTTGCCAGACTTTGTCTACTATACCATACAACTAACAACAATAAGAAAATCAAGACCACTGGTTCAGATCCAGAAGTATTTTATTCTCTAGCACCTCGGTACAAAACCTTCCAGGAGTTAAAAAAATTCAGCTAAAATGTGCTACCTTTTACACAAAAAACACACACTCAATCAATCCATAATACAGTCAAACAATTAAATAAAATTCCAATTAACCTATCCATTCAGTCCCATAGGGACCAAAGTATCATATTTAAGCATAAAGACACTCTATGTATAACATTTTTTTTCTTTCAGAAGAATTTCATCATCATTTTCAACAAGTATTTGCTCTAAAATACAACCTTGAAGCATAGAAAAATCACTGCTATGTACATCTCTGAAATTACATGCCAAAATCTTGTCTTTTCTTTGAATTTGTGTGTCCCTGATATGTTCCATTAACCTCACTAAAACTTTGTTTCACCAATATAAAAGAAACCACAAGGGCATCTTAAGACATAAATAACCCCCTTGCTGTTGCATGAAAAATGTCCTTTTGGTACATATTTGATTTTATTCATATATTCAAAGGAACATCTATATTTGCAAATAGAACAGTTGTTGCATTTATAAGTGCCCTTAGATGTCGGATAAACACTCGTTACGTTTTGGTAAGACAAAATTTCCATGAACAAGTATGTCCTTTAAACGTCTTATCCGTTTGTATGACATCATAAGGTGCTTACTCAAAATTTTATTCAAATTCCCATCTTTGTGGAGAAAATTCCAATAATATCTTAAAATACTAACTTCTTTACTTTGAATGTTATATGTGCTAATAAAATACATTTATTCATTCTTTCTACCATTCTCTCTACCCCTCCCCATTGACCCACAACCTGTCACTAACATTGTTTTTTGATTTTAGCACAAAAAGTTTTTTCTTAGCTTCTATTGCTATCCTAGTATAACTTCTATTATAAAACATAATAGAAGTGTTATATATTTCGTCCAACAAATTTGTCTCAACATTACATATTCTAGACAATCTTAAAAATTCACCATATGGCAAGGATGATAGAACATGGGGGGAATGACAACTAATACCATACAGGTACTTCCATTCAAGAATTTCCTATGTACCCCAGTACAAATTTTGCCATTATCCAATCCTTTAAGTGTCTGATCCAGATAAGAGACCTGGGTTCCATATTGTAGCCCATCAAAAGACAAATTGAATGTATTTTGTTAAACGGCAACAAACTGCAAAATTTCACTCTTACATCCTTCACATATAAAAATGAAACCATCTATAAAACAAAAATATTTTACATAATTCTTAAAATTATATTTATACAAACATACTAATTCAAAATAAGCCATGAATATGTTTGCATACATGGGGGCAAATGGTGCCCCCATGACTCTTCCCTGTTTTTACTAAAAAATTCATTATTTGTAAAAAAAAAATATATATATATATATATATATATTACTTAAAAATAAGTCAAATCAACCAAATAATTTGTAAAGGGGCTATCCCCCAAAAAGTACATAATAGCATGAAGTCCATCCTTATGTGGGGTTGATGTATAATAAACTTTTAACATCCAGTGTTATCCAATATATGTTTTTATTCCACTTAACATGAGAAATCTTATCCAAAAAATCAAAACTATCCTTAGTATAAGAAGGATTTTTCAAGATGTATGGTCAAAAATATTATAAGATAGTACTGAATTTTTTTTTTCTGTTTATTGTTTCATTGACTATTGTGTTAAAAATAGTACTGCATTTATCTGCTAATTTATTTGTTTACTGAAAATTGTGAGCTCTCGCTGTTCTCTCCCTATCTGCACTTAGTTTATTCTTCTCACTTCATTGTTATTCGGTGTAGAAGTCTTAGCCTAGAGGGATTCTCTGTGCCTTAAAGTCTTAGTCCCTTATCTCTGAAATTATTTCTGCTGAATAGTAGCATACTGTATCTGTTTGGTTAGCTTTTGCATACCCTACATCAACTTTATTACAAGCTGAGATAAGTACAAACTTGCAGTGTTATAAGATAGTACTGAATTTTATTTTTTCTGTTTGTTTCAGTGAATATTGTATCTGCAGTTAGTTTTCCCCACCCACTTTCCCTGTTGTTGTGGTATTAATCTTGGTAGCTTTGGAATTGACTGCCCCTCCTGTAAATTTGTGTTTGAACACTCCTCCTGGGCCCATCTCATTTGCTCACTCAACCGAGTACAGTGAGATCATATTTTGATTTCAGACATTCCTACCATTCACATCTTTTCAGCCCTATGCCAGCTCTATCCTAGTCTAGTCTCATTAGCTCATCCTGCCTAATACAGAGAGAACATTTAAGTAGGCATACCCACTTAGGCCCTGAAGTTGTCTGATTGAAGACTGCCAGAACAGGGCTCAGTTCTGAGGTTTTTTACCGGTTAATTGGGTAAATTGTTAAAATCAGTTTGCTTGTTTTCTATTGTTATAAAAAAAACGTGCATTTTATCTGCTTTTACTGTATTTGTGTTTCTTCCTACTTTACCTTATTTTGCTTTTGCCTTTTCTTAAAAGTACTCAATTGTGTTTATTCTGCTGCATTTATTACTGCTTGGTAGTAGCCTGATTAAATTGTAACTGCTATTCTAAGTATTTTGGTTATTGCACTTGGGCTTCAGACCAGTTGTTTTACATTAAGAAGGTTTGTGGTCTGCTCTGTTGTGGCAGGACAGGTAGCTTACGTCCTAAGTTGGGAATTGCTGAATGAAGGCTCAGTGTCTGTTATTCTAAAAGTGCATTAGTTCTCTTTTAAGCACTTGGGCTCCAGGCCAGTTATTTTACATTAAGAAGGTTTGTGGTCTACACTCTTGTGGGAGGAGAGGCTAGATTCTACCCTTCTGAACTGGAATTTCTGGTTAAAGGCTTACTGTGCCTGCTCATTTGAACTGTTTTTCTGATATTGATGTGGCTTGTCGGCTGTAGCATAGACTAGATTCAGGCCTGCTGAATCTAGCTTTGTTTGTATAACTTGAGCACTAATCCAGGCCATCTTTTTTGGAGAAGGTTCCCCTGCACCCTAGTGGCAGGAGTGTGCGGTTAGAACTTGTCAGATTGAAGACTGCTGGAACAGGGCTCAGTTTTGATGTTTTTTACTGGTTAATTGGGTAATTTGTTGAAATCAGTTTGCTCATTTTCTATTGTTTTATATATATATATATATATATATATATATATATATATAATATAAAAATTGCACTTTATTCATCTGCTTTTACTGCAGTTGTTTCTTTCCACTTTATTACCTTATTTTGCTTGTGCTTTTTCTTAAAAGTACTCAATTGTATTATTCTACTGCAGTTATTACTGCTTGGTAGTAGCCTTAAATTGTAACTGTTATTTTAAGAATTTTGGTTTAAGCACTTGGGCTTCAAACCAGTTGTTTTACATTAAGAAGGTTTGTGAACTGCATTTTTGTGGCAGGACAGGTAGCTTACAACCTTCTTAGTTGGGAATTGCTGATTGAAGGCTCAGCGTCTGTTATTCTAAAAGTGCATTACTTCTGGTTTAAGCACTTGGGCTTCAGGCCAGTTATTTTACATTAAGAAGGTTTGTAGTCTGCGCTGTTGTGGGAGGAGAGGCTAGATTCTGCCCTTCTGAGCTGGGAATTTCTGGTTAAAGGCTTATTGTGCTTGCTTATTTGATCTGTTTCTTTCTGAAATTTGTGTGCCTTGTTTGCTGTAGCTCAGACGTTAGTAGTTTATTAATCTGGGCTCATTTCTATCTCGTTCATTTCCCTGCTATAGTAATGCATTTGCGCTGTTTTACGCGCTGGGCAGTGCCGGTTAGCTAGGGTTAAGTATTCCTCGCTTCACAAAGTCTGCTCTTCAATTTTTCCCTTAGAACTAGACAAACTTTCAACTTAAGCACTCAAACCATTCATTTCACAGCCCAGCACTTGCTCAAAACTCATAGCAAGCACTAATTAACCCTAGCACTAGACCCCCTATACTATCCAGAAGGACAAGGCTCTCTATTCGTCCCTACCAGCTAATCAGTAAAACAGCTCACTTTACCTATTCAGGCATGTCCAAAGGGTAGTTTCAGGTGTACTCTCCAGTCCAACTGGTGAATTTGGACATTTTGAGGCAATGTTACAATTGCTTCGTGTACACAGACAACCCTCTCCTCCTACCACCAAACACTAATATATGCGAGAGATGCAATTATACAGCCAAACTGGAGGCAAAGCTCTCTCAACCCAAGACTGGAACTGACAGTCAAGAGGAGAAGGAAAATACTTGGAACACACCACCAGTCTCATAGACCTACTAAACCAACACCAGAAATAACACACACAAATACATGAAAACATACTCTGAGGCTTTAAATAAAAATCTACAAAAGCAACAGAGACCTCCAAAGCAGACATCCAAGCAACCTCCACACCCCTTCACAAACCATGAAATACATACTTCACAAAACCAGTGTGCTACGCAATCACAACCCTTAAGGCAAAATAACGTACCCAACACACTAGTAATAGGCGACTCTATAGTCAGGCACACTGATGTCCCACTAACTATGCTGGACAAGGAGCAGGTTGCAGTTAGCTTCCTATCAGGCGCCAGGATCCGCCACATAACACAAGCACTCGGGTCACTCCAGAACAAGTACAAGTACGACTCTGTCGTTGTCCATGTTGGTGTGAATGATCTGAGATGTACCTCCCTGGACTACATGAAAAGAGGCATGGAGGAGCTCTCTGATCACCTAGCCCAGGCCGGTATGACCCTGACCCTGAGTAGCATCCTGCCTTCACCAAGAATGATGCCACAGTATAAAGAAAAAAATTATCAATTTCAACAATTGGCTAAGTTTCTAGCGTCATTCAAAGGGGATCCAGTATCCGTCCACCTGGGAAGACATGCTCGATAAGCCACGCTGCTTCGCAAGAGGTGGCTTGCACCTGTCACCATTAAGCTTTCGAATACTAGCCAAGGCTTTTGCCACCCCCATAGTGCCTTTTTTAGGCAAGGCTCAAAAGACAAACCCACCACTGTAAATAGCACAAGTAACCAAAAACATAGGGTAATGCTACTCAACTCCAGAAGTCTAAACTTCAGAATGCATGCACTCGAGGCACTCCTCAGTATGGAGAACATCGATATCTGTGCAGCAACAGAAACCTGATTTAAAGCTCCAAAAAGCACCCCAGCACTACCAGGCTATAACTCGTACCATACTTTTCAGCCACAGAACCCAGACCGACACACAAAAGGTGGGGGTGTATCCATATTCATCAAGGATACTCCCACACCTCCAGGTTAGAGGCACAGCACAATGCATCAGAGATCATTCATGCGCAGCTAACAGGCAAAACTGCAATTCAAATTGTAGCTTGCTACAGATCACCCACCATGACCCAGAACCCCCATTCCACGTTTCTGGAGACACTGGAAAATATGAAGGTCCTACCAAACGCCCTAATATTGGGTGATTTTAATTACCCAAACATTAACTGGGAGAACTACTGTAGTACTAACTCCCTTGCCCAACGCTTCCTAGAATTTATAAACTCTAAACGCCCTGGATCAAGTGGTCAACACCCCCACCCGAGGTGACAACATATTGGACCTGGTCATCACCAACATGGCCGACCGGTGTTCTACACCGGAGGTCAAACCCTCGCTGGTTAGATCAGACCATAGACTAATCACTCTGGTTATCCACATTCCACCCCACCCCCAATCAAGGAAGCCACCGAGAAAAACATTTCAAAAGCAAACTTCACGTTACTTAAGACCGAGGTGGAAAGGTTCACAGCCCCCATGCTAAAGGACAACGCTGTCCAAGCTGCTGAATCCCTTATAAAGGCACTCTGTGAGCACCTGCAAGAATGCATGGATCGTGCTATCCCAAGCAAAACCAAGACTCACTCCTCCAAGAAAAGGAAACCAGTCTGGTGGACCCCTGCCATAAACAAGCTATACAAAATGAGGAGGAAACTAGTGCAGAAAAGAGTAAAATCCCAAGAAGGAAAGACATCCCTGATCAGTATCAGCAAGAAACTATGATCCCTCATAAAATCATTCAAGGCTAGCTTCGAAAGGAAAATTGCCAAGAACTCCAAAGATAACCACAAAGCGTTCTTTAGCTATGTCAAGAACCTAAATGGAAACTCTCAGATCTGCTCTGAGTTAGTGCAGAATGGCACAAAATACACTGAACCTACTGATATTGTCAACATTCTGCCAGACAGGTTTAGTGCAAACATCACCCTTCTCTCATCCCTTAAAGGGTCCATAACCATAGCAGAAGAATGTAGTGCCCCGGAAATCACTGATAACGCATGTTAAAGCAGCCCTATCCAAAGCCAGAAATACAGCTTCAGTGTGACCAGACGGTGTCCCAGGCTGCATCTTACACGAGCTCCAAAATGAACTAACCCCTCACCTAAACGCACTGTACAAACTCAGCCTCTCTACAGGCTGCGTACCCGTAGAGTGGCGCACAGCAGCAGTTATCCTGCTCCACAAAGGTGGAGCCACAACGGACTCCGGGAACTATTGCCCTATAAGCCTGACTAGCCTGGTCTGCAAGGACATGGAGCGCATCATCATGGAATTCATTAACAGAGACATTGGGAACCTTCAAACATGGAACCCTACCCAGTTTGGCTTTAAGGGCAGATCATGCCTCCTAAACCTGGTGGACGTCTTTGAGACCGTTACCAAGGCTTTAGATGAGGGAAAGAAGGTCCACACAACCTGCCTAGACCTTGCAAAGGCTTTCGACACCATTCCCCATTCTGGTATTGTAGACAAGCTCACCAGCCTGAACATAAACCCCTACGTCATGAGATGGGTTGCCAATTGGCTCACAGATAGAACCCACACGGTGAGAGTTGCAGGCTCTAGGTCCGACTCTAAATTAGTTACAAGTGGTGTCCCCCAGGGCTCAGTCCTGGGACCCCTCCTGTTTGGTATATACTTCTCAGAGGTACAGGCAAGCACAGGAAGACTATCGCTGACCAAGTTCACAGATGACTGCAAATTGGGGGCCATAATTGACTCTCTACCTGATACAGACATCCTCCAGAAGGGTCTCACTGAGACGTATACCTGGTGTCAAAATCATGGCCTCAAGCTAAATGCCAAAAAATGCATAGTCATCCCCTTTGGAAAAAACAAAGTACCTGCGAACTACCACATATGTGGTAGTCCCCTAAATACAGAAAATGTAATAAGGGACCTGGGGACCCAAGTAGATAGTAATCTCTCCTTTGATTATCATATTGCCAAGGTGGTTAGAAAATCTTTCTGTATGGCCCACCTAATCACAGAAGGGTTCACATCTAGAACAAAAGAGGTTATTGTGCCCCTCTACTCATCACTCATCAGACCCATCATAGAGTACAATGCCCCATTTGGGATGTACCGTTCAAGACGCATGCAACAGCTGGAAAGACCACAGAAGTACCTCACCAAGAGGATTACTGGCCTCAAACATATACCCTATGCAGCCCGACTGAAGAAACTCCAGCTGTACTTGGTTGCATGCCGCTAACTCAGAGGTGATCTCTGCCTAACATACCCAGAATTGATGGACATGTTCCACCTAAAAAAAAAAACAAATCCCCAAGAACTACATGCTCTAGGGATCTCTAAACCTGACCACAACGATGAATAGGACGTGCTGGAGGGATAGATTCCTGTCCCAGAGACTCCGTATGCTTTGGAACAGGATTCTAATCTACATTAGGCAGAGCCTCTCACTACCACTCTTCAAGAGAAACCTTGACGAGTGGATGGGAAAACAGAAATTTACCCTGGGGATCACTGCAGTGGCTCTGCTGGACAGAGGCACAGGGAACTAATCTAAGGGGGCGGCAAAAGCCAACACATTCTGGCTAGGCTTATAGATGCCCTCGGGCAGATAGGTTCATAGGTAAGTACTAAGCTATGCAACAAAGGCCCAACTCCATGTAAGAAATATTTGCAAGCTGAAATAATGGGACATCCTGGTAGGTTATTCATGTCTCTGTGCAGTTTAGGCAAACGAAAAAATGTAGCTAGAACACAACCTTCACCATTAAATTTTTTATGTACTTCATCTGTAAAATACCCTAGCCTCACACCTGTTTGTAGCAGTTCTTGAAACTTAGTTGTAGCTTGTTTATAACTTTTTATGTCGCTTTTTTCATATACAACTTTGTTCTGGAAATGCTCCAGGCACATTATATGGTACTGATGAAAATGCATTACTACTATTTTATTTCCCTTATCCCATGGCTTTATAATTAAATCCCTTCTTTCTTGCAATTCTTTTAGGGCTTTCCACTCTATTAATGTCAAATTTTAACAAATATTGATGTTTTTAGTGTTTCACTGTTGCAGTCATTACATTTGGGTTATCTGCTTGCAGTAGCCCTCAGTCTGCCTGATTAACAAATTCTTGGGTCCTACATCAGTTGCTGTCTCTTCTTCCTTGACGTCAGGGGTATAAAACATGCAGCCGACGTCATTACATCAGTCTTTCTTGCTGTGCGGTGCCCAAAGCAGAAGCAGTTCGCAAGTGCCGGTCGACCGACTCCTGAAATTTTTGTTTTTGAGTTTCAGAACCGAAGTCTTCAACTAAAAGCTAAGTACCCTGTTGGGGAAACTTTTTCTTGCTCTAATCCGATGTCAGTAAAAGTAAATAATTGCATTTTTTTGTGGAAAGCAATACCTCATAAAGATTTTCATTCGTACTGTATTCCTTGCCTAGGCCCTGACCATACCTCTCAAGTTCTTAGAGCAAGAAATCTGGACATAGCTATTAATAAAAGTGGAACAGAGGCCCAAAAAGAGGAACATTTTTTACATATTGCTCTTACAAACTTGTAAAGTTGATAGAATAACAGGTTTTGCATTAGCATGAATTTTCTGAAGGGTATGAAGTTTGAAACTCAAATGCCTGCCATTATTTTCTAACTTCAATCTTTAATGATTTGCCAGTAATTTGCCAAAAAAACACAATTTTATGAAAAATGGATCAAAAATAAGAGGCAAAAATCTGGACATTCTGCAAAAATCTGTATAGTTGAGAGGTATGGCCCTGACCATGATGTACCTCGCTGTCAGTTTTGTGCCTTATTTAAACCATGAACTATCCTTCGTCACTATATTTGCGCTTCTAAATATTTTGGTGCTCAGTTTAATTATCCTGATATGTCTTCGGTAAGCCATTCGTCTACCGACATTCCGAAAAAACGCAAAGATAAAGACAGAGACAGGCCACCCAGTTCACCGGCACTCAGTGAGGCGCTTTTGCAGCTCCTGATACCCGCTACTTCAGATTCGCAGGCCTCTACTGAGACCCATTCGGAGTCCTGTATGCCACGAGATGTTTCAACTGTGGAACCTGCAGATGTCTCTACCTTGGATGGGTCCAGAGCCACTGTGCAGGCACCGGCTTCTGAGGGTGTATTTAGGCCTACTGACTTGCATATTAAACCAATGCCATCTTCTTCAAGGCCTAAAACTCAAACCTTGCCTAGAAAACTGATGCCCAGACTGCATGATCATGCCTGTATGCCTAACAAACGAATGATAGGAATGACTGAAGACCTTATTACTTTAATCTGGCAAAGCCAACCTTCCCCCTCTAAGAGACTTAAGACTGAGTTTGCTTATGTTACTTCTGACCAGGATTCTGAAATTTCTGTTTCCCTGGATGACCAGGATTTACCCTCATCTAACTGTGAGGATTTTGATGCTGAGGACTCTATTCCCTCTGTCCCCCCCCCCCCCCCCAGTGGATTTCTCTTTTGGTGTGAAACCTTGCATACTCGGTGAGCTTTTTCGTTCTGAAAGTCAGGATTTCTCTGATTCTAAAAAGAGGCTTAGGGATCTCTTACTCCTGCCCCAGGGCAGGCCTTTAGCTATACCTCCTGTACTGGACATTGCTGATGATGTCTTTTTTGGAATCTAGCATGGCCCCTGACTCTCTTCCTCCTGCTTCCAGAAAACCTGATAGATATTACAGGGTTCCTGACTCTCACAAGTTCCTTTTCAAAAATCCTACTGCGGATCCTGAAACCATTTCACAGAGACCCAAGGGCATTAAAGCTACTACTGCCAAAAATCTTACCTCCTCTGATAGAGACTCCGGGGCGCTGGATAGATGGGGTAAAAAGGTATACACTTCTGCAACTTTGGCCATTAGGGCCTAGAATTGCCAGTTTCATATGTTAAAGTATCAGCTGCATATTATTGGATTGCTTAAACAGAAAATGATGGCACCTGATTGTGCTGAAAATAAAGATTTACAGGATTTTATGCATTTTGCTGAACAAGTTGGTAAACATACATTACAATGTGGTTTTGATTCACTAGAGGCATCTTGTAGGGCTGCGGTAACTGGGTCTGTACTTAGAAGGCATGCTTGGCTTAAGGAGCAGTCCTTGCCAGAGCATGTTGAAACGAAATTACTGGATGCTCCCTTAAATCAAGACCACCTGTTAGGCAACAAGGCAGAAGAAGTTCTTAAAAAGATGGAGGAAAAAGCTAAATATTTGCAAACTGTTAGACATTTTACAAGTACAACCTCCAAGATTTAGTAGGCATTGGCCTTCTAAGAATTGGTCCTTTCCTGCCTCTTCCAGACCTTCTCAGTCCAAACCCAGATCCAGCAAAGCACCCAGGCTTCAGTCCCAGGGGATGCACAGGACTAAGCAGTGGGGGGCCTCCACTTCCAAATTTGGGAGTAATAAAACTCCCCCTATAGTAAACTGTCTCAATGACTTCTTTTTAAAACTTCCAAGCACTTCTCAACTGACTGGCCTTTGGGGGGGAAAGATTGCACTTCATGCAAAGAACTAGGGACTCCTTACCCAGGACAAATGGGTTTTAAATAGTGTCCCAAGGATACAGATTTCACTTCCACACGTCACCAACTCCAAGCGGTTGGCTGAATCTGCCTCCAGAGCAGTGGGCAGAGGCCCAAAAGCAAGTACTCTGTCTCTTAAGCATAGGGGCTATACAATTGCTACCCGAAGAGAAAAAGGGACAAGGTTTCTACTAGAGATTTTTCCTGGTACCCAGAAAAGACAATTCATGGCATCCTATCCTGGACATGCCTACTCTAAACACCTTTTTGTGATTCCAAAATTCAAGATGCTGACTCTTCACCAGTTGCTTCCTATGCTAAACAAAGATGCCTGGTTTGCAACACTAAATTTAAAGGAAGCATACCTGCACATCCCAATCAGGGAGTTTTGCAGAAGGTACCTATGCTTCAAAGCAGGCTACATGCACCGTCAGTTCTCTGCACTGCCCTTTGGCTTATCTACTGCGCCCAGGGTATTCACAAAGTGCCTAGCTCCAGTCATTGCATTTTGCAGTCAAAGAAATATTCAAATATACCAATACCTGGACGATTGTCTAATTCATGCAGAAAACTAGGACATACTTTTGAATCATCTGGCTTTTGTACAGAGGGTGCTAAACTGTCCGGGGTACACCATAAACGAAAAGAAATCACACCTGGTACCCTGTCAAATTATATTCCTGGGAGCAAGCTTGAATACAACTTCCCAGATGGCTTTCCTCATGCCAGAGAAACAAATTTACTTGACAACCTACGTCAAACATTTGGTCACAAAAACCCTGCTATCCGCAAGGCAAATACTGCAAGGCTTGGGGTTCATGACCTCCTGCATTCTTCTAATTCCATATGCAAGACTGCATATGAGGAAACTACAATGGCATCTAAAAAGCCTATGGTGTCAACATTCTCAGGATCTAGAAGCAATGATTCCTGTCATTCCTTGTTTACGCCTAGAGTTCCCTTGGTGGGCAGAGGCCTGCCACCAAAACAAGGGACTACCATTCACACTACCCCCTGCCGCCCAAACCCTAACAAAAGACGCATCAGACTATGCATGGGGGGGGGGGGGGGGCACCTGGCAGGGAAGTGCATTCAGGGCAAATGGAACCCAATTCAAATGCACCTTCACATCAATCATAAAGAAATGTTAGCTGTACAGAATGCTTTGACAGCCTTCAAGGACCACATTCTTCCAGGACAATTAATGGTAAAGATGGACAACACCACTGTTATGTGGTACATAAACAAGCAGGGGGGTACACATTCTTACCTCCTCTGCAGACTAGCCATGGCATTGTGGAACACAGCCTTGAGCTACCAAGTACATCTACAAGCTCAATTCCTGCCAGAAAAACTAAATACACTGGCAGATGGACTAAGCAGAACCCTGTTGGACCCACACGAGTGGAAACTGGAACCAAGGATTTTCAACATGTTGACAAGCAAATGGGGGCACCCAGATATAGACCTGTTTGCCTCACCCCAGAACTATCAATTGGAAAAAATTGTGCAAGGACTCCCCACAGACAAGCTTGGAAGGTGGATGCTCTGTCCATCAGCTGGAAAAATCTATCAGTTTATGCCTTTCCTCCTCTGCCTCTGCTCTCCAAAGTACTACTAAAGATCAAACTAGGCAAACCAAGGATGATTTTGATTGCACCAGTCTGGCCACGCCAACACTGGTATCCCCTCCTGCGCAGTGTCACTGTTGGCCCCATGGCACCTGCCTCAGACTCCTACCCTGCCGTCTCAGCAGGAGAAACAGATTCCGCACCCTCAGCTTCAAACACTGAACCTAGCAGCCTGCCTAATTACCTAAGCTCTCCTTTACCATCCCTTAGTAAACCAGTGATGGATGTCATTTTAGAGGCAATGGGGCCTAGTTCTAGAAAATCTTATGCTGAAAAATGGAAAAGATTCTATGCCTGGAACCAATCTCAAGGATTGAGCACAGCAGTGCCCAATTTACCTCAGATTTTAAAATACTTAACCGAGATGCTTCACAAGGGCCTGTCTTCTTCCTCAATAAAAATGCATGCCTCAGCCATTTCAGCTCATTATAACACAGAACCTCCCCTCTTCTCTCATCCACTGCTCAAGCAGTTCCTCAGAGGGGCCAACAATTTAAGACTACCCAGGAGAGCTCCATCTCCAGCCTGGGACCTTAACTTTGTATTGGAGAAACTCACCCTTCTTCCTTTCGAGCCAGCTGCTACTGCAGATTAAAAATTCCTTTTTTGGAAAACAGCTGCCGTTTTACCCATCACTTCAGCAAGAACGGTATCTGAATTACAGGCCCTTGTGGCAGTGGAGCCTTTCATCATCTTTCATGCGGACAGGGTGTCCCTCAGGACCAATCCCTCTTTCATGCCAAAGGTAGTATCCAGTGTGGCCTTTAATCAGCCCATTCATTTGCCAACTTTATTTCCTAATCCACAGAACAAAGGGGAATGGATACTGCACTCCTTAGATGTGCACAGACAACTTAGATTCTACTTGGACAGGACTAATCCTGAAAAGGAAATCTGAACAACTGCTGGTGGCAATTGCTGCAGGGACAGAGGGGAAGGCTATTTCAAAGCAAAACATTCCCAAATGGATAGGCCATTGCATTCATTTCTGCTATAAGCACCATGGAAAACCTATCCCACAGGGGATCAGACCCCACTCAGCCAGGGCTGCATCTACCTCTACAGCCTTTCTCAGAGGTGTACCTACCAGGGACATCCTAGAAGCTGCTACCTGGAGGTTTGTACATACCTTCACCAAGCATTACCACTTGCCATTTTTTTTTAAATGCAGAGCGGGATTTGCCACTGAAGTCTTGCAGGGCTTATAGCTGGTTCTAATGCTATCTAATTACCTCCGCCCATCCTTAGCTTTGGGAATCTACCCAAATGTGATGACTGCAACAGTGAAACACGATGAACATAGTACAGTTGTGTATGCTTACCATAAATGTAGATGTTGGAGTGTATTCACTGTTGCAGTCCTGGTTACCCTCCCTCAAGCCCCCTTACTGTTTTGGCTATACATCTTCTCTCCTTTTCAGTGCTTAAAAGCTTTTTGGTGTGTTTGCTTTTTTGTTTGAGGTATAACCTTGTATATTTATAGATTTTATTGCTTCCCATTAGGGGGACACCTGACATCTGGGGCAAGAAAAACTGATGTAATGACGTCGGCTGCATGCTTTATACCCCTGATGACCTGACAGGAAGAAGAGACAGCAACTTACATAGGACCCAAGACTTTGTTAATCAGGCTGACTGAGGGCTACTGCAAGCAGATAACCCAAATGTAATGACTCCAACAGTGAATACACTCTAACATCTACATTTATGGTAATTGTACACAACTGTACTTTCTTATTATATAACAACTTGTCCCACATTTCATTCAAGACTGTTGATTGTAGGCGTAATAAGTTGCCAGACTTTAATTGTACTATAGCAGGTGATGAATTGAATAGTTATTAATAACCAAAACCTGTTTCTGTGATAAGAAGACCTTTGTCTGTTCCAGGTTACATAGGACATTATGCTTGTAGACAAGTTAAGAGAGATGGGGGGGGGGGTTCTTTATATATTTCAACAAGATTGACATCCTTCACTACCTTTGCTGACATCAGTACCAAGTCAAAGTAAGCTTTGTCATTCACACTTCACACAACAGTGCAAACTGAACAAAATTTCTTTTCTCCAGACTCTGTGTGCAAACATCACAATAAGGCTTACAACAGACATTACCACATCACAGCAAACTGTTATGGACATAACACCCAAAACATTTTTTTTGAATCTAAAAAGTACATTACTGCCCAGAATTCCAACAGTTATCAGTATTGCACAAGAAGGCTAGTTTCACATCGGTTGATTTATTGCACCAAAATGAGTTGAGACTAGGATTTGAATTACTATACAAAAATTAGCTCTTATCATGGTGGACATCTGCTACACCTGATGGTTATCATTCATGTTGTTAGAGTTGAGTAGTCTGATAGCCTGTGGAAAGAAGCTCTTACTGAATCTCTCAATTTTTTACCACATACTGTGGTAGCGCTTGCCAAATGATAGGAAGGAAAACAGCCCATGGGCAGGGTGAGTGAAGTCCCTGACTGTTTTAGTGGCTCTGCTGGAGACGTCAAGACAAGTATACTAAATTTTTATCAGTGAAAATAAGAGTTGAGGGTTACAACAGGGACATTGTACTTCTTTATTGTTCTGCTAATATTAATAAAGTTCATAATGCTTTACTTTGCATAAATATTACAAATTTTTTTCCTGGTAACTTTGATGTAGTGGCTGGGGAGCATAGTAAACCTAATTGATTGGTTTGCTCCAGGTTCTAAGTGTAAGGAAGTTAATGCTGTCATTAGAGAGTTTAGTAAGGGCTATTCAGAAATAGTTGAAGGTACTAGGAAAGGTAACACTTTAGATGCGATATGGTTAACTAGTAGACTGACTAATGAATCCTGTTTATATTGATTTTCTACTAGGTAGTTCTGATCACTTTTGTTACCACTGAGCTTGGGCTACCTGTTTGTTACCAGAGTCCTCTCCAGCAACAAAAAAACAAAAGCAATTTTTCCAAAACTAATTTGGTGCAGTAAATGAGGCTATATGTCCTTGAGAGTGGAACATATGTAGCCAACCAATTCAGGATCGCTGGACATTGTTTTGTAACTATTAATGTTAAGTTGTCCATCTCACCTTCTTTCTTGCTGTTTGGGTTCGGAGAGATCCTCGACCGTCGCTCCATAACTCGCAGGCCTTCTGTTTCCCTTGAACTCGTTTAAATTAGAGAGTCCCCCCCCCCCCATTTAGGATAGCCGTTTAAATTAGAGGCTTTCCTTTCTGTTCCTTAACTGTATTAAAAAAAAAAGTCTGTTTCTTGTTTTTTGTAGTTTAACTTTTTATTATAGTTGTTGTGGTTGTTGTTACTATAATGTCTAAAGATACCAAGGTGTCTGGCTTCAAAAAGTGTGACTCGTGCTGTCAGAAAATGTCTCTGACAGATGGGCGCACTAGTTGTGTATATTGTTTGGGCGCTGTTCACCTGCAGGACTCCTGTTCTATATGTCACGCTTTTAGTCCAATGGTCCTGCAGGAGCGCATAAACAAATGAATCCTTCGGGGATTATTGAAGCCTCCGGATTCTCCGGCTTAAAAGTACTCAGCCAGCGAAATCCCTTAAGTCTGTCAAGCCGTTGGCTCCACCTTTGGAGCAGACTCCTTTACTTGACCAACCAAGTATGTCGGTGCCGGCTGGCACCGACAAAACATCTCCGTCGGCTCCATCTGCTATTTCGGAGCCATCTCGGAGCCATAAGATACAGGTCTCCATCCTTGGAGTCCATCCACTTGGCACCTCAGTCACCTTTGTTACAGAGTGAACGTAGCCATCATTCTTCCCACTCCTCTCGATCCTCTAGATTATCGGATCATGATGTGGAGAGAGTAGTAAGTAGATTGCTTAAGTCACAGGTACTGGCAAAAATTCTGTCCAGCCCACCTCAACAGGTATCTGCTCCAACTGCCTCTGTTTCTGTTCCTCCTCAGACTGCATTTAGCTCGGAGCCGGAGACTATGGATCCGCAGGTAGTAGAACCGTCAGTGCCGATTTTCATCTCTCCGGTTCCGATGTCTGCTCCGATTACCCCGATCATAACTTCTGTCGAGGAATCTGGGTGCGGAGGCTCTCTCATCGGCTCCGGGGAGGAGTGGCATCGGACCTTTGTCCGACCCCGTTCTCCCCCTCGGAGCTTCGGCGCAGGTGAGCTCGGATCCAACATCAGCCTCGGAGCAGTCACCCTCGACGTGGAGAAAGACTCCTGTTTCTTCGGAGTCTGAGCTTTCTCTGCATAGAAGTTGGGAAGCCTTCGAGGTCATGCGGAGTGTGCTGTCTCCCGAAACAGCTCTACTGCCAGATCCATCGGCTTCTCCCCCAGTGGTGTCTGTTCCAACCTCTACTCCTCCTCCAGACCCCATGCGTAGGAAACCTATGCCCCAGGACACCCCATTCGGTGATCCCTCTTCTTCCGAAGCCTCCCCTGATCACTCGGAGGAGCCTCCCAGGAAGAAGTGCAAGAGGCAGCACATAGACTCCCCTGAGTCTGTCACTTCAGATACAGACATGGATGAATCGGAAGTGTCCCCAAGGTCCCCCTTTGAAGATGTTTCCTTCTCGGACATCCTTGAAATGCTTAGACAGAGGAGGGACTGGACTTCCCTAGCCCCTACCGAGGACGAGTCTGTATACCTGGATGCATTAGGTTCCCGACCTTCCACCTCCTGGGTATCTCCTCCTTTCAATCCACTCATGTCTCTAGTGGCTCGAAAGGCTTGGTCAGCTCCAGATTCTGTAGAGCCTACTCCGAGGAGACCAAACAAATTTATTACAGCCCCTCAGGACAAGCAATTCCTCTCCAAAGGTATGCCCGTTGATGCCATGGTAGTAGCAGCAGCCACCAAGAAAGAGTTAGCAGAAACCTCTTCATCTGTTCATCCTCCGAACAGAGAGTCTTGGACGATGGACAGATATGGAAAGCGAATGTTTGCTTCAGCGACCTTTTCAATGAGGTCCCTGAATTATCTATGCCATTTTATACGTCTTCAAAGAGATCTCCTGAAAGAGCTTGGAGTTGCCCTTCAAGAACCTACAGCTGAGGGAGCACCAGCCAAAGTAGCTTCTCAGCTTGCCACTCTTAATTCCATAGTCGACTCCTCCATAAGGCTGATTTCCTATGCAGCCGATGGAGCTAGCAGAGCCGCAGGGACAGGTGTAGCTCTCCGAAGACATGCTTGGATGTGGCTGTGTCAGTTTACGGAACCCTTTCAAGTGTCCTTCACCAATACTCCCTTTGATGGCTCCTTTCTCTTTGGGCCTCAGGTGAAAGACACGTTGACCAGGTGTGAGCAGGAAGGCAAGACTCTCTGCCGTGGGAGTCCATTTTTCCACTCCTTCCAGACCTTATCCCAAGGGTCAGAAGAGCGGAAAGATGTGGATGTTCATAGTGTTTCACTGCTGCAGTCATTACACTTGGGTTATCCTGCTGTCAGGTGGTCCCGAAGTCAGCCAGAGATCCAAAGTCTTGGTCTGGCGTCGGTTGCTGTCGCTTCTTCCCTGACGTCAGTGCGCCAGGGGTATATAAGATGCAGCCGACGCCATTTTCTTCAGACTTTCTTGCCGCGCGGTGCCCGAAACAAAAGCAGTTCGCAAGTGTCGGTCGGCCGACTCCTGAGATTTTCGAATTCGAATTTCAGAACCGAAGTCTTCTATAGAGCTAAGTACCCCGTTGGGGAAACTTTTTCTTGCCTCAGACCGATGTCAGTGAAAGTTAATTGCATTTCTTGTGGGAAGCAAATACCTCATAAAGATTTTCATTCCTACTGTATTCCATGCCTAGGCCCAGACCATGACGTCATTAGTTGTCGGTTTTGTGCTAAATTAACAAGCGCACTATTAAACGTCTGTTTGATTTTGCTCGCCATTATTTTGGCCGAAGGTTCAATTATACCATGCCGTCGGAACAACCGATGACCGGAATACACAAAAAACGCAAAGACAAAGATAAGGACAGGCGTCCGAGGTCCAAAACTGACGATGAAGCCTCTTCTAGGCCAGTCGCCGGTTCTCCGTGAGGTGCTTTCGCAGCCCCTGACACCCGTTACCTCAGAGCCACAGGCCACCTCCGACTCCCACGTGGAGATTACTAGGCCTTTGGAAACTCAAGGTTTTGGGCCTACGGAAATTAACCCCTCAGATGGGTCTAGAGCCGCTGAGCAGGCATCGGCTTCTGAGGGTGTTTTCAGACCTTCACAGCTTACCATCAAAACAACAATCAAGTCTAAAACTCCATTAAAGACAAAGAAACAAGTACAGCATTCACCTGGACAGGCCTCCATGCCTAAAAAACAGATGCTCAAAATGGCTGAAGACCTAATTACTTTAATCAGGGGTTCCCATCCCCCTCCTGATAAAAGGCCTAGGCAGGATACAGACTGATTCCTCTGACCAGGTTTCCATTTCTTCTGATTCCTCTTCAGACCAGGGATACTCTTTACCCCCCTATGAGGACTCTGATGCTGAAGAATCAATCCCTTCAGCCTCTCCTCCTGAGGATTACTCTTTTGGGGAAACTTTACATACCATGAGTGAGCATTTCCATTGGGAGAGCCAGAATTATTCAGAATCCAAGAAACTGCTCAGAGATTTTCTTTTATTGCCTCAGCACAGGCCTCTTGCTATTCTGCCTGTGTTAGATATTGTGGATGATGTGTTCTCTGAATCCAGTTTAACCCCTGCCTTTTTGCCCCCAGCACCAGTCAAGCCAGATAGGTACTACAGTGTCCCTGACTCTCACAAATTTCTTTATAAAAACCCTGCTGCTGACCCAGAAATTATTTCCCAGGTTCCCAAAGGGGTTGAGGCTTCCACTGTTAAAAATCCAGTTCCCTCTGACAGGGATTCTAGAGCTCTAGATAGATGGGGGAAGAAAGTTTACACTTCTGCAACTTTAGCAGTAAGGGCTTTGAATTGCCAGTTCCACATTTTTAAATGCCAACAATATTTAATGTGTCTGTTAAAACAGAAAATGTTTACAAGCTCAGAAAGTCCTGACTATAAGGAAATGCAGGATTTGTTGCATGCAGTTGAACAAGTGGGAAAACATACTCTGCAATGTGGTTTTGATTCTTTAGAGGCTTCTTGTAGAGCCGCAGTTGCAGGATCTGTGATTCGAAGGCATGCTTGGTTAAAAGAACAAGGTTTACCTGATCATGTTAAGGCAAAATTATTGGATGCTCTTTTACAGCATGATATCTTGTTTGGTGTTAAGGCAGAAGAGGTATTAAAGAAAATGGAGGATAAGGCAAAATCTATGCAAACAGTGAAGGATTTCTTACAGGTACAGCCACCTCGATTTAGCAGAAATTGGCCTTCTAAAAATTGGTCCTTTCCAGTGTCAGACCACAAAGAGGCAGATACAGACGCCCAAGAAGCAGATCTCAGCCCCAAGGCTCTTACAGACCATGACAGTGGGGGGCTTCTACCCCAAAAGGAGGAGATGACAAGTCACAACTTTATAGGAAACAGTCCCAATGACTTCCCCCTTCAAATGCCAAGCACTTACCTTTTGGCAGCTCCCTTAGGGGGAAAACTAGCACTTTTTTTTCACAAAATTGGCATATAATCACCCAAGACAAATGGTTTCTGAATATTGTGTCTCACGGTTACAGGTTCCACTTTCACACTCTACCAAGGCCAAAATGAATGCCAGACGTGCCACAAAATCAATGGGCAGAGGCACAAAAACAAATTACAGCCCTCATGGACATGAGAGCTATTCAAAAAGTGCCACAACAGGAACAAGGACAAGGATTTTACTCAAGCCTTTCCTTGGTCCCCAGAAAGGACAAAGCCTGGAGACCCAAACTGGACCTATCTACTCTAAATACTTACCTGGATGTTCCAAAATTCAAAATGTTGACACTACAGCAACTTCTTCCCATGCTGGGCAAGAAGGCTTGGCTTGTTACTTTGGACTTCAAAGAGGCATATCTGCATGTCCCAATCAGACAAAATTGCAGAAGATACCTCAGATTCATAGCTGGCACAATGCATTACCAATTCTCTGCACTGCCATTTGGCTTATCTACTGCGCCCAGGGTATTCACAAAATGCCTGGCACCAGTAATTGCATATTACAGACAAAAAGGAATTCAAATATATCCCTACTTGGACTGTTTTATTCAAACAGAGAGCAAGGACATTCTTCAAAAACATCTGACATTTGTAAAAAGACTACTAATTTGCCTAGGGTACACAGTAAACGAAAAGAAGTCAAAACTAGTGCCCTCACAAGAGATAATATTCCTGGGTGCCAGCTTAAATACAACGGCCCAGATGGCTTATCTCACGCCAGACAAGCAAAGACAACTGACTCAGTACTTTCAAGACAACAAAAACCCAACTCCCTGCAAGAAAAATTCTGCAGGCATTGGGGTTCATGGCGTCCTGCATACGACTAATACCATATGCCAGACTGCATATGAGGAAATTACAATGGTACCTAAAAAGTGTTTGGACTCAACACTGTCACAGTTTGGAAACAGTAATACCACTTATTCCATGCCTGCAGCAGGAGTTTCGATGTTGGGCACAGGCATGTCACCACAACAAGGGACAGCCTTTCACTTCACCCACAGCCAGGCAGACACCAACAACAGATGCTTCGGATTATGCCTGGGGAGCACACATGGCAGGAAAATGTATTCAGGGCAAGTGGGCCAGAGACGAAATGCATCTTCACATCAATCAAAAAGAGATGCTAGCTGTACAAAATGCCCTAACAGCTTTCAAGGACCTCCTGCATCCAGGACAACTATTACTAAAGACGGACAACAGCACAGTTATGTGGTACATAATCAAGCAAGGGGGCACTCATTCCTATCCCCTCTGTAGACAAGCCATGACTTTGTGGAACACAGCACTGACCTATCAAGTTCATCTGCAAGCACAATTCCTGCTGGGAAAGAAAAATACTCTGGCAGACGACCTAAGCAGAAACATCATGGATCCTCACGAGTGGAAATTAAATCCACAAGTATTCAGCATGATAACACAAAAATGGGGGTGCCCAGACATAGATCTTTTTGCCTCCCCCCTGAACTGCTAACTACAGAAATTCTGCACAAGGACTTACCACACACAAGCATGGAAAGTGGTTGCTCTCTCGTTCAGTTGGAAAACCCTAAAAGTTTATGCCTTCCCACCACTGCCTCTCCTTTCAAAGGTACTCCTAAAAACCAGACAAGAAAGGCCAACAATTATCCTGATTGCCCCAGACTGGCCACGCCAGCACTGGTACCAAATCTTAAAGAACTTGGCTCAAGGCCCAGCGTGGATTTTACCTTCAATTCCTCATCTTCTGACTCAACAAAACAATCAGATCCTGCACAGCCAGCTCAAAACCTTAAACCTGGCTGCATGGCAGATTACTTAAACAGCCAACACACCTCTCTGTTATGGATGTCATTTTGGAGGCCAGGAGGCCCAGCACCAGGAAATCCTATTCAGAAAAGTGGAAGAGATTCTGTGCCTGCAACCAGGCTCAAAGCTTTGACCCTCTTGTTCCAAATATTCCTCAGATGTTACAATACTTAACGGAGATGCTGAAGAAAGGCCTATCCTTCTCATCCATTAAGATCCACGCCTCTGCCATCTCATCTCATTACAACACGGATCCTCCTATTTTCTCTCATCCATTATTAAAACACTACCTCGGAGGGGCTAAAAACATTAGACCACCCCAGAGAGCACCAACTTGGGACCTCAACTTTGTCTTGGAAAAACTAACTTTACCTCCTTTTGAGCCAGCCAATTCAGCAGAATTAAAATGTGTCATGGAAAACTGCTCTGCTTCTGGCAATAACCTCAGCACGAAGAGTTTCAGGCACTAATGGCAGTGGAATCTTTCATCATTTTTCATCAGGACAGGGTTTCCTTAAGAACAAACCCTATATTTATGCCAAAGGGTGGTATCCAGTGTGGCTGTTAACCAAACTATTCACTTGCCAACATTTTATCCAAATCCCCAGAATAAAGGGGAGAGACTACTGTATTCATTGGACATACACCGGTAGTTACGCTTCTATTTGGACAAAACAAAAGCTTTCAGGAAAACTGAGCAATTGTTTGTAGCATATGCTGCAGGATCACAGGGAAAGGCTATTTCGAAACAGACCATTTCAAAGTGGATAGGACACTGTATCCGTTTCTGCTACACACAGCATGGAAAAACTGTACCTAGCAACATTAGGTCACATTCCACCAGGGCAACAGCCACTTCAACTGCCTACCTTAGAGGATTTTGGAAGCTGCAACTTGGAGTTCAGTGCACACATTTACTAAGCATTACCACTTGCCTCTTTATTCTAAATCCAGAGCGGGCTTTGCCACTGCAGTTCTGCAGAGCCTCTTAGCCACCCCGAATACTTTATAGACCCAGCCACCCTACCTCAGCTTTGGGATTCAACCCAAGTGTAATGACTGCAGCAGTGAAACACAATGAACATAGTACAGTTTTGTACCTACCATAAATGTAGATGTTCGAGTGTATTCACTGCTGCAGTCCAGGTTACCCTCCCTCCATCCCCCCTTCTTAGCTGGGACTTATCTATACCTTTCCACCCTATACAACCTATGTGGTGTAGTTGCTTGTAACTGAAGGTATTGTTTTAATTTTTTATGTATATTTCATTAGCAATATATATTGCCTACCTATTTGGGGGCACCTGACATCTGGGGCAAGAAAAACTGAAGAAAATGGCGTTGGCTGCAACTTATATACCCCTGGCGCACTGATGTCAGGGAAGAAGCGACAGCAACCGACGCCGGACCAAGACTTTGGAACTCTGGCTGACTGTGGGACCGCCTGACGGCGGGATAACCCAAGTGTAATGACTGCAGCAGTGAATACACTCTAACATCTACATTTATGGTAGGTACAAAACTGTACTTCCCGAAAATCCCAGGGACCCTTGCCTGACACACGTGGTGATTTTATCCTCCAGGGGCAGAGGGGGAACAACAACAACAGATGCCACCCTCGTGGCAGAGGGGGACCGCAATACCAGGGTGACAGAGCAACCTTCTCTGCCAAACCCTTCCAGCTTCCCTGAAGGGTTGCCCGACTGCTCACCTCTGGAGGCAGTCGGGGGAAGACTCGCTGTACCCAAAAGCCTGGCAAAATATAACAAGAGACAGATGGGTACTATCCATCATATCCGAAGGTTACAAAATTCTCTTCCATCAATCCCCCATGGAATCAAAAAAGCCCATCCCAGATGTCCCACCCAATGTAAGGGATCAAGCAGTCACAGAAGTTTCAGGACTGCTAGAAAAAAGAGCCATTCAAGAAGTCCCCGCAGACCAACTAGGATCCGGAACTTACTCAAGATTCTTTTTAGTACCAAAAAAGACGGGACTGGAGACCAATACTGGATCTCATTAGATTGAACAAATCTGTACAAAAAGAAAAGTTCCAGATGGTGACACTGCAGTCCATATTCCCTTTTCTGGATCAGGACAATTGGATATGCTTGATAGATCTTCAGGACGTGTACTATCATATCAAGATGGACAGACGCTCCAGGAGATTTCTTCGCTTCCGGGTGGAGGCCAGTCATTACCAGTTCAGAACTCTGCCCTTTGGTCTCACCTCAGCCCCCAGGGTGTTCACCAAGTGTATGGCAGTAGGCATGGCTTACCTGAGGCGTCAAGGATTCCAGGTGTTTCCCTATCTAGACGACTGGCTCCTGACTGCTACCACCAGGCGTCAACTCTTAGAGGCATGGGATTATACAATCACATCATGCACTCAACTAGGCATTACAGTAAATTTCGAAAAGTCTGCCTTCTTGCCCTGTCAGTCTATCACATACATAGGAGCAGAATTAAACACAAAAGAAATGTTTGCAAGATTACCTCAGGAAAGAGTTTCCACTATTCGTCAACAAGTGTTAATCCTAATGCAGAGCAAAAGGGTTCAAGTCAGACATGTCCTCCAAGCTCTAGGCTCCATGGCAGCTGCCATTCTTCTTGTCCCATTAGCGCGTTTCCACATGAGAATCCTTCAGTGGCTTCTTTTCATGCAGTGGTCTTTCCAGGAACTACCCATGTCCCACATGATCCTAATCACAGAAACATGCAAAAGGCACCTTTCTTGGTGGATGGCCTCCCCACTAGTAATTCAGGGTAGAGTTTTCATACAACCCCCTCCGGTAGCCACAGTGACCATGGGCAACTCCCTGATGGGGTGTGGGGGGGGGGCATTATCTAGGCAGGACAGTCCAAGGCACTTCACAAACTCACGAGTACCATCTGCATATCAGTGTTCTAGAAATGAGAGCGGTTCTCTTAGCGTTGCAAGCCCTTCAGTACTCTCTTCCTTCCGGGACCATTGCAGTCCAAATGGACAACATGTCAGTGGTGTGTGGTACATCAACAAACCGGGTGGGACCAGGTCTTACCCCTTGTGTCGAGAAGCACTCAGACTGTGGCAGTGGGCGATTTCCTCCCAACGTTTTCTGATAGCAGTTCACATCCCTGGGAAATCCAACGTCATAGCGGACAGGGTCAGCAGAGCTATCCTCATGCCTCACAAGTGGTCTCTGAATCAGGAAGTTGCGGATCTTATCTTCCGCAAATGGGGACAGCCTTGCTGCAACCTATTTGCCACTCCTCTCAACAACAAATGCAGCATCTACTTCTCCCTACTTCCTCTTCCAGGTCATATACCCAGAGATGCTCTAGTCCACGATTGGCCTCGGGGACTCCTTTATGCTTTTCCCCTAATTGCGAGACTCTTACAGAAAGCAAAATCGTTGGGTTGCAAAATGATCCTCATTGCCCCATATTGGCCTCGACAGATATGGTTCCCTTTCTTACACCTACACCTTCTGGATCAGCCATGGATTCTGGACCCAGTTCCAGATCTTCTGATTCACCAATCAGGCAGGTTGCACCAATCCCTTCAAACTCTCCAGCTCACAGCTTGGTTACTCCACTTCCAACCGTAGCCAGGCTTTCCAGTGTCTCCCCAGCAGTCCGTGATATTATTGTTTCCTCTCATAAGTCTACTACGAGGAAAACGTATGCAAATAAATGGAAACATTTTTCTTACTGGGCAGAATCTAGAAATTTGGATCTTTTCTCAGCCCCAGTCCATAAAGTTCTTGAATTTCTAGCACAGCTTTTTCAGTCTGGTGCAGCTTCCGCTACCATTAGAGTACAGCTAGCTGCCATTTCTAATTTTCATATAGGTATGTTTAATTCTAGCATAATGTCTCATAAGCTCTGCAAGGCCTTTATGAGAGGAACATCTCTTCTTAGACCCCCAGTTAGAGATCCTCCTCTTCCTTGGGATCTCAATTTAGTTTTAGCTTCCTTAATTTTGCCTCCCTTTGAACCGGCAGCATCATGTTCCTTAAAATTTCTTTCTTGGAAGACACTTTTTCTGGTTGCTATCACTTCAGCTAGACGTGTCTCAGAACTTCAAGCACTATGTGTTCGTCTTCCTTACCTGGTGTTTCACACGGACAGAGTTTCTCTGAGGACCAATCCATCCTTTATTCCTAAAGTCTGCTCAGAGAACAATTTAAATCAATCCATAGGTCTCCCAGTTTTCTTTCCCAAACACAGCAACAAGGCAGTATACAAGCTCCACCAACTGGATGTGCACAGACAATTGAATTTTTACCTCCATAGAACTAAGGAACTAAGAAAGTCAGACCAGTTATTTCTTTTTTATGCTTTCAACAAACAAGGCCTTCCAGTTTCTAAGGTGACCTTATCCAGATGGTTATCTGATACTATTGCATTTATTTATCAGTTATGAAATAGAGCTACCAGCTAAACCAAAAGGTCATTCTACTAGAACATTAGCCTCCTCTGTAGCTTTTCAGTCTAGGTTGCCCATAGACTCAATCTGTGCAGCTGCCACTTGGGCAAACCCTCATACTTTTATCTCTTATTACAAGGTGGATATGGTCTCCCGGAGCAGAGCTTCCTTTGGTTCTACTGTTCTGAAGAGTCCGTTCCAATGAGCCACCTGGGATTTTAGGTGCTAGGAACGCTGTCCCAAACAGCAAGAATGAAGGCGAGATGGACAACTAAACATAAAGAAGTTAAACAACTACCATAACGTTCCATGTTAGTTGTCTTCATCTCGCCTTCTTACTTGCGTCTCTCCCTCCTTCCCCCTTCCTAGAGGATTGTGAGGAGTTCCCTTTTGTTTTCATTGGCTGAGCATCTTTTATTACTTCACATGCCAGGTAATTTATAACTCTTTCCTTGTTTAGGTGTATTGGACAACCAGTTTTTAGGAACTGGTTTCTCTATTTATGTCTAGTGTGAGCTATCACAAACAAGATCTGGGTAGCTGACACTGGGCATGCTGGGATAAGGGGTAGCCTTGAGCCAGTAAACAGCTCTCGAGCTATAGAAGATGGCCGAGTCGTAGCCGAGGATCAGTTCCAAACCCAAACAGCAGAAAGGAAGGCGAGATGAAGACTTACTTGCATGGAACGTTATGGTAGTTACATAACTTCTTTTTAAAGGATAACAGTGGGATTCTATTACTAAGTGCTCAACGTCTGTCTTTTTTTCACCCCGTTTACTGCCCCTGCTATGAATAAACAACAGTACAGCATTTAACATACTTTAAATTGACTATTTCTCTCCACTAGAACGGTACCTTACTGTACTGTGGTGGTTTCACTTTCAAAAAACTGATGTCCTGCCCTGTAAAAGCTTGCTGCAGTCTCCAGTTCACTAATGTCATCAAGGCCACTGAATACAGGTAGTTTTCTGGCCATTTCCCTCTCCAAACTGACATCTTAGGAGGTTACTAGGCTAATGACCCTGGGGTCCTTACAAGCCTAGCCAAGAGTTTATCCCCAAAAAGAAACCTCAGCACCTGTCACCCCTGTCAATGAGGGACACAGGTGGAACCCCTGGGATGAATTTGTGGTTTTCCATCCACTCATCAAGATTGCACTTGTAGAGAGTAAAATGCATTGAAGCTTCCCTGACCGGGAATCAAACCCGGGCCGTGGTGGTGAGAGTGCCGAATTCTAACTACTAGACCACCAGGGACTCCCCTTCACCACTACAGTCCTAAAAACTACCCATGTTGTGAAGTCGCAGCTTCCTGGTCCTTCCCTGCCCAATACAGGAAGTAAAGACTAGAACAAGGAAACCGTCCATGAGTCAAGTCACCTGCTGTGAGCTGTCAGTTATAGGTTCATAAATTAGCACTAAGCTAACTGCCCTTGTGAGCCATTTTAAGCCTAGCCAATTATCCCTTGTGAAACTCAAACCCTGCACCTTGTGTTTGTAAGGCAAACACCTGAACCATTAGGCCACCCTCCCAACCTATTCACAGTAGGTAACAGCATAAATTATCGTTAGCACTTTGACAGCTATGGAAGTTAGTTGTGAAAGGGGGGTGGGAGAGGCGTCAAAGTAGTACAATTCAGGCCTCACAAAAGACTGCATTTTAGCCATTCTAAAAAGAAGCAGCAGTACAAAGCACTGTTCTGTGGCATTTACACGGTTTGTGTTTTAAGCAGTCATTGGACGGCATGAAATGTAGATTTATGCATGTAAAATCAATGCAGTGACAGGAGCTTTAGGAAGAAAGAGGCCTGCGTGATGTTTTTTTTTTTTTTTTTTTTTTTTTTTTTTTTTTTTTTAACAGACAAGCACTGCATTTTTGGGGTACCTACAGGCAGACTAAACCAATTACTTCATGATGCCCTACTCCGAAATTACATATAAAAATATTTAAAATCCTGTAAATAGTTCCAGAGTGGTGTTAAAATGTAGGAAACACCGAACCATGATGAAATAAAGATGTTTTTGAGTTTGTGGGTGCGGTTCTCCTTTAACCATTTGTTTTTTTTTCCTGCAGCAGTTGTATCTAACAAAAACATAGTAATGTCCCTTAGTGAAATGATTATTTAACTAAGATTAAAAATAGAAACAGGAGGTTATGGAAAAATTATAGAGCTCATCCTACACCACAGAATAAATTAAAATATAAAAACTGTAAGATGATATACACTGTAAAATTTACAGTACCAGATCTGTATATGAGATTAATATGGCAAAAAGTCTGAAGCATAACAAAAAGACATTGTTCAAGCATTTCAGATGCTATGGGTCAGGCAATCTTTATGTGACTGTTATTTGATGGGGGTTAACTGTTACTAAGCCATTCTTGTGAATATGTTTGCTGATAGATTTTTAGTAAGTCAGTTTATATGAACATAACTTCTTTAGGCAACATTCCATCTGTGAATTGCCACTTGTTAAGGAATTGGATATTAGGAATGTGTCATTGAATATTGTCTAATTTTTCATTTGGGCCAGACAGTTGAAATGGTTGTTTTGAAGGTCATTGCTTTAAGTCTTGTCCCCTGCATAAAATACTCTGTTTCAGAAGTCTTTGAAAGTTGGGTATATCCCAGATATATGGAGAGAGGCCATAGTTATATCTGTTCAGAATTGTAAAGCTAGTTTGTCTTTTAATGATAAGCCTATAACTCTTGCATATATATTGGGAAAGTGTCTTGAACATGCATTGTGTTTGCTGTTCCATGTTATGCTTGACCTTATTAAACCAAAAAATCAAACTGTGTAACTGTTTTTTTTTTTTTTTTGATGTTTTTACAGACGCCCAATAGCTCCATGTATAGAATTTCCATTATAAATTTATTACTCAACAAAAGGTCCAGTATTTAAGTTCTAACAAATTATTGAATGTGCTGACCATTTTATAATATAGTTATAGCAGTTTATGTAATGTATGGAATTATTTTAGTGAGTATTGTTATGTACAATATACTTTTATTTTAGTTAGTACATGTATCCTGTCAACCAGTAGATGGCCCAGTTGTCTTTAAGATTTAAAAGTTGGTGATGATGAACTGATCTGAAGATGTCTGTAGTTGTTGAAAGCACTCATTTTTTTCAATAAAAATTGTACCTGAAGCTAGTGGGCATCTGCATTTTTTATGATAAACATTACTGAAGATATCTTTCAACATGGGTTTATTGCTGGGAGATAATGTATAAAAAAAACTAATTTTCTTTGAACTGTTAGTGAATGCTCATGATGAAGATATACTTGTTGATGAGCTATACTTGGATCTGCCTATAGCATTTGATTCAGTGCCACATACAGTTTTCTGGACATTTTGAACAACTTGGATATAAACTGGCATGTTTTTAGATGGGACATGAATTGATTACCCCTGATTCTTACTCTGCAGTGCCTATTAGTTATATACTTTGATTCGAGTATGTGCTGTAGGTATTCCTGAAGTATCATTTTTTGGGGCCATTACTTTTTACACCTTTGAAAGATTGTAGTATCCTTGACAGTTTGGTTTTGTAAGTTTGCTGCTGTTGTGAATATACTGGTTGTGCAGTCACTAATGTAGTAGATCATTGTTTAATGCAAAATTGTTTGGACTCCTTGATTAGTTTATTATCTAAAGGTTTGAAATTTAATATTAATGTATGTTCGGTAGTTCATTTTGAAGCAAGAAATTTAGTATATTCTTATGCATTGAATAATCAGATATATAAATCGTCCGGTATTGTTTGAGATTTAGGTCTTCTAGTTCATCCTCGGTTAAATCATGAGGCGAATACCAAGCATGAAATTAGGAAGAATTATGGTCATATTAAAAATGTCATCTGATGTTGTCAATCTTCATTTATTCTTGACGAATGGGACACTGTTCCGATCTCTCGGAACTGGCTCTGCCATTATACAGCTCGCACCAGCCAAAAAAACTCAAGCTAAGACTCTACCCATAATGCCCCTCTCTCCATTACCTCAAATCTCGTTTGCCTTTCTGAGACGAGACACGTCAGCCGATGCTGTCCAGCTAAGTGCTTTAATTTGTTCTGTTTTTCTATACTATACCTTCTCCATTTTATAGAGCACTTTATTTGCTCCTTTATCAAGTGCATAGTGCGGTGTGTTTGCATCTAAATCATCTGTACCCTTGTTTTCTTTTTGGTAGTCTTATTACCTTCGTTAGTAATTTTTTTCTCCCCCTCCTTTCCTTTTACCTGTCTGTAATCTCTTCTTACCATTGCTGGTGTTTTCTTTCTGATTACCTTTGTAGGTATTTCTCCCTACCATTGTTGGTAGGCGTTTCTTCTTTCCTGTCCTCCGTGTGTGTGTGTGTGTGTGTGTGTGTGTGTGTGTGTGTGTGTGTGTGTGTGTGTGTGTGATTCCTTTAAAGTGGAAGAGAAGCAAAAAGGCACATCTGGGTTTAAGCAGTGCCAGGATTGTGGAAGAAAGATGCTCAACTCTGACTGGCATCTTTCTTGTGTATATTGCTTGGGTGCATCCCATCTAGGCACTAATTGTAAGATTTGCCAAGGCTTTAGTTCTAGAACCTTGGCAGGGTGACGAAATAAGCTTATTTTGAAGGGGTTATTAAAATTCTCCTTTGAAGAAGCCCTTTCTAAGCCAGAGGCTTCCAAAAATTGAACAAAAAAAAAGAGAAGTCGTTCAGTGCCGAGCTCACCATTGACACTGGACTCCAAAAGGCACAAGTCTCCAGTTCCATCAGCCTCTTTGGAACCAAAGAGTAAGGTACCAAAACTTGTAAAAGTGCCTTCGGCACCAACAGTTACAACCCCCTCGGTACTGACAGTTCCTGCACTGATCTTGACTACCTTGGCACCAGCCTTGATGGTATCGGCACCGACAATTTCGTCAGTGCCCGCCACTGTCGCCTCCCACTTTGTTACAACTTCTCCATCTGCTCTGCAGCAGACAGTGCTGAAGATGGAACCATTTTTACCTCCCAGAACAAGATGGTCCCCCTCCATAGACCCCTTTTTGGGTTAACTTCCCCATCCATTTGTGGATAGGCCTGAGTCTCCCTCTGAGATATTGGCCCATTCAACGGAAGTCTTTCCGAGTTAGGCGTGGTGAGATTAGTGGATCAGCTCAGACAGCCCCAGGACTACCACTTATATTCCTCCTGTGACCTCTTTTTTTGGGTTCAGAGCCTGGCACCTAAATTAACCCGGTTCCAGATAGTACGGTGCTGACAGAAGCCTCTTCTTCGGTACCGGGATTGGCTTTGATGTCTTTGGCTCCCCCAGAACAGATAGACTCACGGGGCCATTCGGTTCGGTTAATGGTTGATGTTAAATTGTCTATCTTGCCTTCATTCTTGCTGGTTGGGGCTCGGAGCTGATCCTCGGCTCTGACTCGGCCATCTTTAAAAGCTCGAGAGCTGCTTACTGGCTCGAGGCTCCCCTATATCCCATGATGCCTGGCACTAGATACCCAGATTTCGTTTGCTGCTTCTGCTACGAGGTTGCGTTTACTGGCTCTGGTCGTATATTTTTTCACTTTATTGTTTTATATGTATATAGAACTTTTTGTATATTATTATAGTTAGTTGTTAGAATACTTAGTGTTCATACATAGTTGTAGTATTTGTTGGTGTTTAGTCTTCTCCCTTGAAAACTCGTTTTCTTCTTAGAGAGTTTTCCCCTCCCCCCTCCCCCATTTCCTTTTTAAGGTAGCCGTTTTTAGTTAGAGGCTTATCCTTGTTCCCTTTTTTAAGGTATTAAATTTTTCACTAGAAATTGTGGTAGTTAGGTCTGTTTACCCTTCCTTCTATTATAGAGTGTATGTGTGCTGTTAGGGTGTGGTAACTTGTGTGCAGTGTGTTTTTTCTAGTTCCCTACTTCCCTTTGTACTCTTTATTTGTATTTTGATATTTCCTTCCTTACAGGAATGTCTAAAGACACAAAAGTGTCTGGATTCAAGAAGTGTGACTCATGCTGTCAGAAAATGTATCTGACAGATGGTCACACTTCTTGTATCTATTGCTTGGGCGCCCTACACCTGCAGGACTCTTGTTCGTTGTGTCACGCCTTTAGTCCAAGAGTCCTGCAGGAGCGTAGGAATAAGCTTATCCTTAGGGGTTTGCTTAAACCTGAAGGATCACCGGCTAAGGCTCAGTCAGTGAAACCTTCCAAGCCATCGAAGCCGCCGGCTCCCAGTTCGGAGCCGTCGTCTGGTGTGGCATCTGCTTCAACTTCGGTTCCAGCTGGAACCGAAGTACCTATCTCCCAGTCAGCCCTGACTCTGCTGTCGGAACCGTCAGGGAGTCGAAAACGCTCTAGATCACCATCCTTAGAGTCGATAAACTCTGCTCCGGGGTCACCTTTGTTACAGTCGGAGCAAAGTCACCGATCCTACTCTTCTCTGTTGTCTAGGCTATCTGACCATGATTTGGAGAGAGTGGTGAGCAGGCTTTTAAAATCGCAGGCCCTGGCTAAAATGTTATCCAGCCCCCCTCATCAGGGTTCGGCTCCACCTGTCTCTGCAGTAGTTCCTCCTTCGACTCATCCCTTGAGCTTGGAGCCCGAGCTTGCTGGGGCTGGGATTGTGGGACCATCGGCACCTAGGAAACTTGACAGGTACTACAGAGTACCTGACTCTCATAAATTACTCTCTAAGAATCCTACTCCAGATCCAGAGACCATTTCCCAGGGACCTAAAGGCATTAAGGCTACTATAGCCAAAAACCCTACCCATTCAGTCAGGGATTCTAGAGGTTTAGACAGATGGGGAAAAAGGTATATACTTCTGCTACTCTTGCCGTCAGGGCTTTGAATTGCCAGTTTCACATGTTGAAGTACCAGCAACATATTATGGAATTAAAACAAAAAATGGTGTTACTTCTAGATCGTGCAGAAAGTAAAGATTTACAAGCGTTAATGCATTCTGCTAACCAAGTTAGTAAACATACTTTTCAGTGTGGGTTTGATGCCTTAGAAGCATCTTGCAGGGCTGTGGTCACTGGGTCTGTACTTAGAAGGCAAGCTTGGCTGAAGGAACAAATCTTGCCAGACCATGTCAAAGCAAATTTACTAGATGCTCCATTAAATCAGCAACGTTTGTTTGGCACAAAAGCAGAAGTTGTTCTTAAAAAGATGGAGGAAAAAGCTAAATATATGCAAACTGTCAAAGATTTCTTACAGGTGCAGCCACCTAGATTCAGTAGGCACTGGCCTTCTAAAAACTGGTCCTTTCCAGTCCCTCCCGGGCCTTCCCAGTCCAAACCCAGGGGAAACACAACCATGACTACAGTCTCAGGGTGTGCAGAGATCTAAACAATGGAGTGCTCCCACCTCTAAATCAGGGAGTGGTAAGCCACCTCCTTATGGAAAAAGTTCACAATGACTTGTCAGTCATCCTTCCCAGCCATGCCCAAGTACTTCCACCCCAGGAGGAAAACTTGCCCTCCATGTAGGGTTGCCACCTTTTCAAATGGCCATAGTGGTACATTTTTGGGACACATCAGAATTTACAGGCCGACACAAACCCACTGTAAACATTTATGCCTAAATAAAAGCTTATTCTTGTAGCAGTTTAGTTGCTTATCCTGTTTCTTGTAACATGTAGGTATTTTAGATACAGAAATAACTATGTTATGCAACTGTTACATTAAATATGGGACATAATTATGTCATACAATCTCAGGAAAATTGGCATTTTTACTAATTTTGGTCAGGACACAACCGCACAAAGAGGGACTGTCCCTCGCAAAGTGGGACAGGTGGTAACCCTACCTCCATGCAAAAAAACTGGATGTCAGTTACTCCGGACCAATGGGATCTAAACATTGTATCCCAGGGATACAGATTCCATTTCCACTTGCTGCCAACCCCAAGCGGGTTGCCAGACCTTCCTCCAAACCTGTGAGCAGAGGCTCAAAAACAAGTGCTTTTCCTTCTGAGTATCAGGGCTATTCAACCAGTTCCAGTAGAACAAGGGGGGGCAGGGTTTCTACTTCATGCTGTTCCTGGTGCCCAGAAAAGAGAGCTCTTGGCGCCCTATCGTAGACCTATCAATTCCCAACACCTTTCTGGTGGTCCCAAAATTCAAAATGCTTACACTGCAACAGCTTCTTCCTATGCTAGCCAAGGATGCCTGGTTAGTCACCCTAGATTTTAAAAGAAGCTTATCTGCACATCCCCATAAGGGAGTCCTGCAGGAAATATCTACGTTTCAGGGCAGGCTCAATGCACTATCAGTTCTCTGCACTTCCCTTTGAATTATCTACTGCGTCCAGAGTATTCACGATGTGCCTGGCTCCAGCCATTGCATACTGCAGGCAGAGAAATATTGAAATTTACCCATGTTTGGGCAATTGCCTGATTCAGGCAGACAGTCAGGAATTGCTACTTCAGCGCCTAGAATTTGTAAAAAGACTCCTAACTTCACTGGGGTACACTATCAACGAAAATAAATCACATCTGGTGCCCAGTCAAAAAATTGTATTCCTGGGAGCAAGCTTGAACACAACTTCCCAGATGGCATTCCTCACTCCAGAAAAGCAGGTCTATTTGACAAACTACTTCAAACTAATGGACACCAAAACCCAGTTATCTGCAAGGAGAATACTGCAAGCCCTAGGGTTCATGGCCTCATGCATTCTACAAATTCCATATGCAAGACTGCATATGAGGAAACTTCAATGGTACCTAAAAAGTCTCTGGTGTCAACAGTCTCAGGAACTGGAAACAGTGATTGTTATCATACCTTGTCTAAGGGCAGAGTTCCTTTGATGGGCAGAGGCATGCAACCACAACAAGGGACTTTGTTTCACTGAACCCCTCGCCACCCAAACCCTGACAGCAAATGCATCAGACTATGCATGGGTGCTCACAAGGCAGGCAAATGCATTCAAGGCAAATGGAGCCCAGCACGAATCCCCCTGCATATCAATCAAAAAGAGATGTTAGCTGTACAGTGTGCTCTGACAGCCTTCAAATACCTTATCCTTCCAGGAAAGCTCCTGATAAGGACGGACAGCACCACAGATGTCCTTCATGGATGCATCTGCAGTCATAACAACTGGGTTGTCCTGTCGTCAGGCAGCCCTTCAGTCGGCCGGATTCCAAAGTCTGGGTCCGGCTTCGGCTGATGTCGCACTTCACCCGACGTCATCTTTGTTGGTCTTCGGGTATAAAGGCATCAGCCGACGCCATTTTCCTCAGTCTTTCTTGCCGTGTGGCGCCCGAAGCAGAAGCTGTTCGCAAGTGCCGGTCGGTCGGATCCAGAGATTACTTCTACCGAATACTACTTCGAAGACTTCTAAAGCTAAGTACCCCGTTGGGGACTCTTTCTTGCCTCAGCCGATGTCAGAAAAAGTTAATAATTGTTTAACCTGTGGGAAACAAATACCTCATAAAGATTTCCACTCTTATTGTCTGCCTTGTTTAGGCCCAGCCCACGACGTAGCAGCCTGTTCGGCCTGTGCTTCTTTCAACCGACGTACGCTTAGGCGTCGGTCGGAGTTTGCTGAACAGTTTTTCGGTTCTGATTTTGCGTACATTATGCCGTCGGATCCTCCGACTTCCCATTCTGCCAAAAAACGCAAAGATAAAGACCGACACTCGCGGTCCGCGGTTTCGGCCGAAACCATGGTTAAGCAAACCGCGAGTGTCTCGGTTTCGGCCGAAACAGAGAAAACTGATCAAAGTACAGCTGAATCTATCTCTACAACTGAGGCCCCTGCTACCACTCTTGAATCGGCCTCAGAAATTTTAACCACTACGGTGGTTGCCACTGACTTATCAGACACCATTCCCTTGGATGTCTCTACCCCAGCACGTGGTGCTGCTAGGCCTCCAGCAGCCATGTCCATTAAGGCCTTCGCCAGGGCTAAAGCAGCCAAGACTACTAAAACAGTGCCTGTTAAACCCCCTACAACTAGGCCCTCATCTAGTTCTCAAATGCTTACTCTGGCAGAAGATTTAATTTCATTAGAGGATCTCAATCTCACCCAGACAGGGCCTCTCAGCCCCCAGAGAAGAGACCTAGGGCAGAGCCCCCTGAGCCAGTGTCATCTGATGATTCTGCAGATGAATCAGACATAACTGACCAGCCAGAGGCTCCTTTCTCCAATTTTGAAGACTCTGATGCTGAAGAATCCATTCCAGCTGCTTCCCCACCAGAAGAATTCTTCTTTGGGGAAACCTTACATGCCATGCGAGAGCAGTTCCAATGGCAGCAACAGGATTTTTCAGACTCCAGAAAAAGACTTAGGACCTTTCTGCACCTTCCACAGCACAGGCCCTTAGCTATACCTCCTGTTCTCTCTGTGGTGGATGATGCTTTCAATGATGTCTGCTCCGCACCAGATTCTTTACCTCCAGCCCCTGCCAAACCAGACAGATTTTACAGGGTGCCAGACACTCACCACCACCTTTACAAGGCCCCACTTGCAGACCCCGAAACTATATCCCAGGGTCCCAAGGCAGTAGCCGCGACCATAGCTAAAAACCATATTCCTTCTGAAAGGGAAGCAAGGTCATTAGACAGATGGGGCAAAAAGGTCTACACTTCAGCTACTCTCTCAGCTAGAGCTTTAAACTGTCAATTTCACATGATACAATACCAAGAGTTTATGCTTGATCAGTTAACTAAAAAGCTAACCACTGATGAATCTCTTGATAAGAAATATGTATTAGAAATGGTAAATAACATACAACAGGTTAGTAACCATTCCTTAAAATGTGGCTATGATGCACTGGAGGCTTCATTTAGATCAGCCATGACTGGCACAGTGATAAGAAGGCATGCATGGCTAAAGGAGCAAGCTTTACCGGATCATGTAAAAGCAAAGTTGCTAGATGCTCCTATGGATAAGACAAGTTTGTTTGGTACACCTGCCCAGCAGGTTATGAAGAAAATGGAAGAAAAGGCAAAATCTGTTCAAACGGTTAAAGATTTCTTGCAGGTTCAACCCCAAGGTTTAGCAGGAACTGGCCTGCCAAAATTGTTCCTTTCCTGACTCCACAAGATCTCAGAGGGGCAGGAATAGGCGTTCCAGAGGCAGAAACCAATCCAGAGGAGGTGCCTACAGAGGACGACAGTGGCAAGGTAACAACAGAGGCACAGACACAACCACTGCCACTACATCAACACAACCACAGTGACTTAACCCTAAATCCGCCTACCAGGGAACAAATAGCAGCTCCTCTAGGCGGAAAGTTAACCTTATTTTCAAAGAACTGGCACTATATAACAAAAGACAAGTGGATTTTGCAAACCATAGATCAAGGTTACCGGTTCCACTTCCACACTTTACCAGTCAAAAGAGGAATGCCAAATCTACCTCCAAATCAAAAAACAGAGGCTCTACAACAGATAATACAGTTAGTAAACATGAGAGCTGTGGAAAGAGTGCCAACAGCAGAGCAAGGAAAGGGGTTCTACTCCAGACTATTCCTAGTTCCAAGAAAGGAAAAAAGTTGGAGACCAATTCTCGACCTGTCCACCTTAAATACATACATCATTGTCCCAAAGTTCAAAATGCTGATCCTACAGCAACTTCTTCCCATGCTGGGCAAGGAGTGTTGGCTGGTAACTCTAGATCTCAAGGAGGCATACCTGCACGTCCCCATTCGACCAATCTGCAGAAGATACCTCAGATTTCTTGCAGGATCAGAGCACTATCAATTCTCAGCATTGCCCTTTGGCTTATCTACTGCGCCCAGAGTATTCACAAAATGCCTGGCATCAGTAATCGCCCATTGTAGACTACAGGGAATCCAAATTTACCCATACCTGGACGACTGCCTGCTACAAGGGGACAACAAAAGCAAGCTGACAACAGATTTACAAAGGGTCATTTACTTGCTACAAGCACTGGGATACACAGTCAATTTACAAAAGTCAAGGCTGATACCATCCCAAACAAGGACATTCTTGGGCGCGGAATTGGACACAGTAAAACAAATGGCATTCCTAACTACAGAAAAACAAAAAGAACTCCCTCTTTACTTCTTGGCACTAACAAAACTGAACAAGTTAACAGCAAGAAAAGTACTGCAGGCCTTGGGCTTCATGGCATCATGCATAATCTTGGTCCCACTTGCCAGACTGCATATGAGAAAACTACAGTGGTACCTAAAGAATTTATGGTCCCAACACAGACACAGCCTAGAAACAGAAATCCCACTAATTCCATGCTTAAAACAGGAGTTCCTATGGTGGGCTCAGGCATGCCAGTCAAACCCAGGGCTACCCTTTCGCAGATGTCAAGCAAGCCAGACCATCACAACAGACGCTTCAGACCTAGGATGGGGGCCCACATGCTGGACAAATGCGTGCAAGGATTGTGGACACAGGATCAACTTCACCTGCACATCAACCTAAAAGAAATGCTGGCAGTAAAACTGGCAATCCAAAAGTTCAGACCATTTCTCAAAGAAGGCCAGTTGATGATAAGGACAGACAACACCACAGTCATGTGGTACATCAACAAACAGGGAGGCACTCATTCATACCCCCTATGCAGAATGACTTTGGAGCTGTGGAACCTGGCACTCAGCTACAACATCCAGTTACAGGCAATATTTGTACCGGGAAAAGAAAATACTCTAGCAGACATATTAAGCAGAACCACATCGGATGCCCACGAATGGAAGCTGCACCCGGACATCTTCAGGACCATCTCAAAGAAATGGGGAATGCCTCAGATAGATCTATTCGCATCACCTCTCAATCACCAGCTCAAAAAATTTTGCACAAGGACATTCCACCCACTAGCATGGAAAGTGGATTCGCTCTCCTTCAGCTGGAAAGGCCTAACAGCATATGCATTCCCACCTCTTCCCTTGATACACAAAGTATTACTAAAAATCAAGGAAGAACGTCCAAGGATAATCCTGATAGCTCCAAACTGGCCAAGACAACACTGGTACCCACTGCTGAGGAGCATGTCTCGGAACAATATGTGGCCAATACCCCTGATGCCTTTAATGTTAACTCAGAACAACTACAGCATCATACATCCAAACCTAAAAACGTTGCAACTGACTGCATGGAACATCACATAGCAGCAGCTAATCCAGAACTTTCACAAAGAGTTAAAGACATTATTCTTGAAGCACGCAGACCTTCAACAAGAAGGAACTATGCTGGAAAATGGAAAAGGTTTGTCATTTGGAGTACTGAAAGAGGAAAAGATGTGTCAAACATAGATATGCCTAACATTCTGGAGTATCTGGCGAACTTCTTCATTCAGGCCTGTCCTACTCCTCCATCAAGATACATGCATCAGCTATTTCAGCAGAATACAGCTTTGATCCACCTGTTTTTCGCACCCTTTGCTCGGCAGTTCCTCAGAGGAATCAAGAATGTAAAACCTCCAAGGAAACCACCATTACCAGCTTGGGACTTAAACTTTGTGCTGGAAAAGTTGACACTATCACCCTTTGAACCAGCAGCAACAGCAGACCTACAACACCTGTCATGGAAAACTGCTTTCCTACTGGCAATTACTTCAGCAAGGAGGGTTTCAGAACTACAGGCCTTAATGGCAGTGCAACCCTTCCTAATCTTCCACCAAGATAGAGTGTCCATGAGGACTAATCCTACATTTATGCCTAAGGTAGTATCCAGAGTGTCTTTAAACCAGGCAATCCACCTACCTACCTTCTTTCCCAACCCACAAAACAGAGGGGAAAGAATACTGCATACCTTGGATGTACATAGACAGCTACGCTACTACTTGGACAGAACAAAAAGTAGCAGAAAGACTGACCAACTTTTTGTAGCCTATGCAACAGGTAGGGAAGGAAAAGCTATTTCCAAACAGACAATCTCCAAATGGATGGGAAATTGCATACGATTCTGTTACTCCTTCCATGGAAAACCAATTCCACAGAACATAAGACCTCATTCTACAAGGGCAACAGCCACTACCACAGCCTTCTTACGAGGAGTGGCAACCAAAGACATTATTGAGGCGGCTACTTGGACCTCCGTGCATACATTTGCCAAGCATTATAATTTGCCTCTTTATTGCAGATGGCGAGCAGGGTTTGCCACTGCTGTACTGCAAGGGATCCTAAACACACCATAATCTAGTTTTATCCTCCTCCCTAGTTGGCTATGGTATTCTACCCAGTTGTTATGACTGCAGATGCATCCATGAAGGACATAGTACAGTTTTGTACCTACCATAAATGTAGATGTCCGAACTGGATAGCATCTGCAGTCAGGATTACCCTCCCTCCTTCCCCTCTGTGGTACTCCTAGGGTGTTTACCCTCCTAATAGCTAGCTGGTGGGGGGGGGGGGAGTCTTTTATGGTGTATTTGTTTGTATATATGTACATACATGCTTATTTTTGTGTTTACCTCTATCTTTTTGGAAACATTGGCATCTATCCAAAATTTAGCCTCCAAGAGGGCTACTGGCATCTGGGGCAAGAAACACTGAGGAAAATGGCGTCGGCTGATGCCTTTATACCCGAAGACCAACAAAGATGACGTCGGGTGAAGTGCGACATCAGCCGAAGCCGGACCCGGACTTTGGAATCCGGCCGACTGAAGGGCTGCCTGACGACAGGACAACCCAGTTGTTATGACTGCAGATGCTATCCAGTTCGGACATCTACATTTATGGTAGGTACAAAACTGTACTTTATGTGGTACATAAGCAGGGGAGAACTCATTCCTACCCACTCTGCAGGTTAGCCATGGCCCTGTGGAACACAGCCTTGAGCAACCAAGTGTACCTGTAAGCTCAGTTCCTGCCAGGCAAACAAAACTCACTGGCAGACGACTTAAGCAGAAATCTACTGGACCCACACGAGTGGAAACTGGAACACTACTCATTCAGACTTCTAATCCAGAGGTGGGGGACACCGGAGGTGGACCTCTTTGCCTCCCCCCAAAACCACCAACTGAGCAAATTGTGCACCAGGAATCCTCACAGCAGAGCTTGGAAGGTGGATACCGTATCCTTTACATGGGAAAACCTCTCAATTTATGCCTTTCCTCCTCTGCCCCTCCTCAGAAGTGCTACTCAAGATCAAACAGGACAGGCCAAGGACAATCCTTATTGCCCCAGACTGGCCACGCCAGTACTGGTACCCCACTCTGCAGTCTGACAGCAGTGCCACCCTGGCACCTACATCAGACCCCTTCCCTGCTGTCTCAGCAGGACGGACAGATTTTGCATCCACAGCTGCAAACCCTAAACCTTGTAGCCTGGCTTATCCCTTGAATACACCACCAGCAACCCTCAGCAAACAGGTGCTGGATGTCATTCCTGAAGCTAGAAGACCTAGTACTAGGAAATCCCATGCTGAAAAGTGGAAAAGATATTGTTGATGGAGTCACTCTCAAGGAAAGGACACACCTGTACCCACCTTACCTCTAATCCTTGATTACCTAGCAGACCTTCTCCCACAGAGGCCTATCCTTCTCATCCATTAAGATTCGTGCCTCTGCCATCTCAGTTCATTATAATACTGAGCCACCTCTCTTTTCTCACCCTCTCATCAAGCAGTTACTGAGAGGAGCTAAAAATTTAAGGCCCCCTAGGAGAGCTCCCAGCCCGGCCTGGGACCTTAACTTTCTACTGGAGAAGCTCACCCCCCCCCCCCCTCTTTGAACCTGCTGCTTCAGCAGAGTTAAAATTCCTCTCTTGGAAAACAACCTTACTTCTAGCCATCACTTCAGCAAGGAGAGTGCCTGAATTACAGGCACTGATGGCCATGGGACCCTTCATTATTTTTCATGCTGACAGGGTTTTCAGGATTAAGCCATCATTTATGCCCAAGGTGGTATCCAGTGTGGCTTTAAACCAATCCATCCATTTGCCTACCTTTTTCCGTAACCCTCAGGATAAAGGGGAAAGGATCCTGCACTCCTTGGACGTGCACAGACAGCTCAGGTTCTACCTTGACAGGACTAAACCATTCAGAAAATCTGATCAGCTGCTAGCCAACTTTGCTACAGGAGTAGAGGGCAAGGCCATTTCAAAGCAAACTGTTTCCAAATGGATAGCACACAGCATCCACTTTTGCTACAAGCACCATGGAAAACCTATCCCTCAGGGGGATCAGAACGTATTCCACTAGGGCTACCTCAACCTCTACAGCATTTCTCAGGGGAGTCCCTACCAGGGACATCCTGGAAGCTGCAACCTGGAGTTCTGTACACACTTTCACCAAGCATTACCACCTACCTATTTTTTTCTAAATCCAGAGCTGGATTTGCTACAGCAGTCTTACAAGGCCTGCTAGCCAGTCCTAACACTTCTTGACATCCACCTCTCTTCCTTAGCTTTGGGAATCAACCCAAGTGTGATGACTGCAACAGTGAAACATGAAGAACATAGTACAGTTGAATACATATAAATGTAAATGTTCGAGTGTATTCACTGTTGCAGTCCTGGTTTCCCTCCCTCCAGCCCCCTGACTTTCTCTATCCGTCTACCTATCCTCTTTAGAGCCATATTCTATGGCAGGGGTATTTACTTTTTACTGGAGGTGTTCCACGCCATTTAATAGCTTCCTATTTTGGGGGGCTCCTGACATTTGGGGCAAGAAAAACTGATGTAATGATGTCTGCTGCAGGTTTTTACCCCTGACGACCTGACCCCTTGGAATAGGCGACAGCATCTAATGCAGAAATACCAAGACTCTGGTAGTCGAGTGGACTGATGGCTATCTGCAGGCAGATAACCCCAAGTGTGATGACTGCAACAGTGAATACACCTGAACATCTACATTTATGGTAAGTGTACACAACTGTACTTTCCTTACCTTGCCTTTTGGACTTTCTACAGCACCAAGGGTCTTCAAGTTCTTGGCACTGGCGATTGTCTTCTGCAGGACTCAAGGGATTCATTTATCTGCTTACCTGGATGACCTGATCCAGGCAGACTTTTCAGAATCCTTGCTATGCCTTCTACAAATATCAGTCCTGCAATTGCTGGGTTTCAAGATCAATTACCCCAAGTCCACTCTTAACCCTTCCCAGGACCAAATATTTCTGGGATGCAGGATAAGGATGGATGTCATGTGGGCCTTTCTGCTGCCTCAAAAGGTGGAGAACTTAAGGCAGTACCTGCTCTCTGTCCTTCGCATCACAGTCTTGACTGCCAGGCAGTACCTCAGACGTCTGGGTCAAATGGCATCGACTATTCTCATGTTGCCATTGACAAAGCTGCACATGAGAAAGTTACAATGGTACCGAAGGTCCATATGGACACTGCACTCTCACCCCCTAAAGTACAAACCCCCCTTCCTACCTTGTCTCAGGAAAGAGATTCTCTGGTGGTTGAATCAAGTGACCTCCAACCCAGGACTCCCTTTACAGGCTCCCTTGCCAGTACAGGAGATATACATGGATGCCTCAGATCTAGGATGGGGAGCAGCCATGGGTTCCCTAAGACTCCAGGGCACTTTGTCAGGCTCCCTCAAGCAGGAACATATCAGTGTGAGAGAGATGAGAGCAATTCTTCTGGCCCTGAAAGCTTTTCAATATATGCTGAAGCAGGTTCCCCTAAAATTGCTGACATACAACACTACAGTTCTGTGGTATGTGAACAAGTAGGGGGGGACAAAATCCTATTTGCTATGCAGACTAGCTCACCAAGTCTGGGAGCTTGCCACACAAAGGGGAGTCGCTCTGCAGGCAGTGTATATCCTTTCAGAGCAGAACACCCTCGTAGACACCTTGAGCAGGTCCATGTTATACACTCCTGATCTTTACATCCAGGTCTTTCCCTTGGCTGCTGTGCGTCCCTCAGCTCTGGTGTACACACTTTGTTTGCCCTACCTGCTCGTACGGCACTAAAGCTGTGGAACTGCCCTGTCTTATTGGCCGACAACTTAAACCATTTTATAATTGCAGTCTTCACCCTAAACTAAGGAATTGAATCTTCTCCTGCCCTGAGCATCAGCCCCTCAAGGACAATGCAAGTGAAGAAAGTATGTGTTATATAACATCCGTCTGTGGAAGCAACATCGTATAAATTACTGTAGGTCTTCAAGTACACTCCACTGCTAGGGCGGCCAGCAGCCATAACCTTCATTTTTCTTCTTCTTAGCCTACCTCCCCTCCTATACCGTTGTAAGCATATTATATCCTTCCCTCCTCAAATTCCAAGACCTGCTACCTCCCAAAAAGAAACTATAGTAGCTATACAGCTTTTGGCCACTAGATGGCGACCTTCTCCTAGATCTGTCTTACAACACAACTCGCAAGAATACAGTATTTCTAGCTTGTAGAGTTATAGTCCCACTATATCCCTCTACCCTCTTACTCTGTAACAGTTACCTACCCTCCCTGTATCCCCACTATCAAGGCTCTCACCTCCCATCTTCTCCACCTTCACTTACCTTAACAATCAGCTCTCCACTGATTGTTCTCCCTGGGCTCACTCCTACTGTGGCTCTACCCGCTCCGTTTGCCCTGCGGGCTCACTCCGCTCCCCTACCCTGGCCCCAGTTTCCACCCGCCCCCAGTATATCTACATATATACACACTGGCCACACCCTCTATCCATATAACCAATTACATCGTCCAACCCCTTAAAGTGCTACAACCCACTTTCCACTAGTATTCATCCTACTAGACTAACTGCTCTTCTCCCTGTAAACTAACCTACACACGTTACGTCTACAATGCCACCTAACACTACCCTTACACACTTGAAACCCTTACTCCTACTATCACTTCTACCTATTTTAGCTATACCATACCTACTTACTTTCTATGAACACCGTAACTACCTACACTTTCATAACCCCATTAAGCCAACTTCCACACCAACACTTTTCACCCCTCATAGCCATAATCACACATCCTGTCTACCGAAGTATTTGCCAGCCAAATTTCATAGACTCACTCGCATCACATACCTCAACCCTAAAGCTAGAAAACCCCAGAACTTAATATGTAAAGGCTTACTTCACAATCTGGTAATACAAGTCCACTCCCTAATTGATGGTGACATAAACCCAAACCCCGGCCCAAATTCTACCACTACCACGAAGCCTAACACCCCAACCTCTATTAATGCACATCTGCTTAATAGACCCACTACTCTCTCCTGATAGCCCATCTAAATATTCGAAGCATAAATAATAAAGTTGCCCACCTACACACCCTCATGGATGTACATTAATTTGACGTCTGTGTCTCTGAAACATAGCTCAATCCAACAATGCAAGATACTACTGTTATTCCCCCCAGGTTACAGTATCCTGCGACTTGACTGCAACTCTAAAAAAGGTGGAGGTGTAGCTATTTTATATAAATCTGAATTACAAGTCAACTCCATAGACTCTAAACCCCCTCTAACTAGCAATGTAGAAATTCTTATCTCCAAAATTCAACTCAACAAATGTAAATCCATCTATATAATCTGTATCTACCTTCCCCCCAGGCAATCATATCAACACCTTAAAGGCCACCCTAAGTTGGCTGTCCACCACCTACCCTCAAGAAACCATAATTCTTGGTGACTTTAATATAAACTGGATGAGCTGTACATCTCAACAGCCTTCTACTCATATCAACCTACATGGTTTTATGCAAACTATTACAGCCCCCACTAGAATCAATAAACTTTTACACCCAGGTCGCTCCATTACACCCACCCCCACAGGCTCTTATCTCAACAGCCTTATCCAAGTTGCCAATGCTTTAATACTTTTTTCAGACACCATTCAATCTTTGGCCAATCAACTATCCCCTAACACTACATCTTCGTCTATGGATATCCCTAACAGCGCCCCACTATTTCAATTTCAACCTGTTCCTACATCCTTTGTTTGCACCCTTATTCAGAAACTTAAACCCACCACCCTCTCTGCAGATAAACTACCTGCAGAATACCTGCAAAAAACCGCTAAGGTTATAGCCTACCCCATATCCATACTCATTAACAGAACTATTTCTGAAGGAACTATTCCATCAATCTGGAAAATCTCACATATCATCCCCCTGCATAAAGGTGGTAATTAGAAAGATTTTTTCTAACTATAGGCCTATAGCCATATTATCCCCACTGGCAAAAATAATGGAAAAGTGCATTCATAAGCAACTATTAAACCACCTACTAGAAAACAACCTACTAGCTACCTGCCAACATGGCTTCAGACCATTTCATAACACCACCTCTGCTCTTTTATCCTTCACCGACTGTATTAATAAAAATCGTAATAATGACACTCTATCCTCAGCCCTCTTCATTGATTTGTCAAAAGCCTTCGACATGGTCAATCACCTGCTACTCGCAAACATACTTAGAAACTTCTCACTAGATCCACTTGCTATACAGTGGTTCCAATCCTATTTAAATAACAGGCAACAGGCCGTATTATGGGAGAATAACTTGTCTTCCCACCTCCCAGTTGCCCTTGGTGTCCCTCAAGGCTCCATATTGGGTCCTCTCCTCTTTTTTATTTTTACTAACGACCTACACTCTGTATTACCTCAAGCTTCCTGTATCCAATATGCAGATGATTCCACATTAATATGCTCAGCCTCTTCACCATCACAACTTCAGTCCTTAACCCAAGATTTGTTTAGCAGAGTAGAGAATTGGCTTCTTCACCGATGTCTCATCCTGAACCCAAACAAAACAAAAATGCTACTATTCACTCCCACCCGCAGAGCCTCCCCACTGCACTTCACTGTCACATCTAGCAATGGTACAATTATATCTCCCGATTCTACCACAAAACTACTTGGAGTATTAATTGACAACAGCCTTACCTTTGAGCCACATATTAACACGATGAAAACAGTAAACAAGAAACTAGGCTCCCTGTACAGGATCAAACCCTTTCTGACTCCACTCGCCAGGACCACCATTGCCCACACCCACTTAATCTCAAACCTACTATATGCATCCCCTATCTATACTAAACTATGTAAAAGCAATTTCAACAAGCTGGCTGTTTCCTACAGTAATATTGCCAGATTTGCTACTGGTTCTACCTATAGAACCCATCATTGCAATAATCTTTATCAACTCAGATGGTTAGAGTTGTCAAATCTTATTCTATTGAACCAACTAACTATTGCCCATAGGATTCTGTATCAACCTACAAATACTCACTAACCTAATCACTCCCTGCAATAACCTAAAGACCCTGCGGTCTTCAAATAAATTACTAGTAACGATAAGTAAAACCAACAATCTAGCAGGAGACTCAATTTTCTCTAACACAGTGGGTAAAACCTGGAACACCCTCCCTAACGACCTAACATCCCTACCTACAATTATCCTATTTAAAACCAAACTCAAACCATACCTTAAGTCACACTGGCTATGTCCCTGTGTAAAGCCAGACTAACTACCTCCCTTAACTACAGACATTAATCCTCTCACTCACCCAATCTCGTTAATATTTTACTAACAATAATGTGTGTGTAATCCTTTTAGTTTAAAAGTGCCCTATTTCACTTACCTTTATGTATTTTCTGACGTATATCCATACTTATGTAACTAGAAATGTATTTTTTGTAACTAGGAATGTATTTTTTTCCTTGCTCATAAACTAATATGTAATGTACTGTTATAATTTATCTAAACTTGCTATTGTACCTGTGTTTCTGTAATACTATTCTGATGTGTGGAGTTTTTCTCCCCGAGCCTCCACTGAAAATGGACATATATCCAGTTGGACCAGCCCCGTCAACAAATGTAAAATAAAATAAATGTCATAGTCCCACGAATGGATGTTCCACATGGATGTGTTCTTGGACATAGTCCTCAAATGGGGTGCACCTTAGATCTGTTTGCCTCCCCTCTGAACAAACCGTTTCCATTATTTTGCAGCAGGCTATCCAGTCCTCTGGCAAGGGTATCAAATGCCTTCTCAATCTCTTGGAAGGTGGTGTTTCTGTATGCATCCCCCGCCCCATCCCACTTCAGGAAGTCCTACTGAAAATCCAGCAGACAAATCAAAACTCTTGTTGGTGATTCCCTTTTGGCCAAGACAGCACTGGTTCCCACTCCTGCATTTAGCCAGGGACAATCATCACAAGTTATCTCAGAGTAGTCCTCACACAAGATAAGGGCTCTCTAATCCATCCCCACCTACAATCTCTGAGCCTTACTCTGTCAGTGATAGAATTCTGATCGCTTACCGACACCTTTACAATGAGGGTGTGCTCACAATCCTGCAGGAGGCCAGGAAACCTAACACTAGGAGATCTTATTTGTCAAAATGGAAAAGATTCTCCATATGGTCAGGCTGATGTTCCCTTGGTACTGTCATACCTGTGTGAACTCTTGCAGACAGGGTTGGCATACTCTTCTGTTGAAGCCCACCTTGCTACTATTTCATCATGTCTGCCTCTGGAGCCCTGTTTGGCATCTTGGTTGCCTGCAAAGTTATTCCTAAAGGGAATACTGCATCACAGGCCCCCAGGAAGTCTGTCTCACCCCATGGGACCTGAGTTATGTTTTAGAGAAGCTCACGATGGCCCCTTTTGAACCAGCTTCTAAAGCCTCTCTAAAAGACTGCACTTGGAAAACAATACTCCTAGTAGCCTTGACATCAGCCAGGAAATTGTCAAAGCTACAGGCCCTCACAGCTATTCACCCTTTCCTCACCTTCCACAAGAGCAGGGTAACTGTTAGGATCAACCCTTCCTTCATGTTCAAAGTGGTCAATGAATTATCCTTAAACCAAGCTATTTACCTTCCCACCTTCTTTCCTCATCCACAGAATGACAGTGATAGTCTTGCACTCCCTTAATGTGCCCAGACAGCTTATGTTTTACCTTGCAAAGACCAAGTCTATCAGGAAATCAGACCAACTGTTTGTCTCCTTTCATCCCAAGGCTTTGGGGAAAGCAATGACAAAGCAGACCATTTCTGCTTTGATTTTCAGGGCAATTTCTTTCTGTTATGCATACCATGGAAAAGCCTTAGGAACTAAGATTAAAGTGCACTCCACTAAGGCTATGGCATCATCTGGGTCTTTCTTTAAAGGACAGGACACTGCCTCCTTTTTAGAGGCAGCTACATGGACCTCTGTCCACACCTTTAGCAAATGTTCTAGACTGGATCACATTTCCAAATTCAGGGCTGGATTTGCCAGGGCAATCCTTCACGGATTCTTGGAAAATAGTTCCAAGCCTCCACTTCTTCCCTTTGAGCTTTGGTACTCACCCAAGGGTTTGAAATACTGCAACATGAGAATAGAAGGACATAGAATAGTTGTGTAAAATCCTACCATAACCATAGATGTCCTTCTCATCTATGTTGCAGTATTCCTTCCCTCCCTTCTTCCCCCTTCTTCCATTCAGCTATCCCTTCTTGGATGGCACTGGGCTTTATACAGTTATCTTGGGACTGGGATTTGACTGCTGCGTTTAGTTCTGAGGTTTCGTATGTGGAGACATCACTTTTATGGCCCACGTTCCCTTAGCCAACATAAGAAATCCCACATACCCTGCAGTGACTAGAAGCATTTGTATACCGGCTGGACGGTTGGGTAGCAAGAGAGGAAAACCCAAGGGTTTGGAGTACTGTAACATGAAAGCGAAGGACAGCTATGGTTATGGTAAGGCTTTACACAACTGTTCTTTCTTAGGGACTCTCTTAGGGGCAGACTTTTCAATCTAAGGGTAAAGTCTTGTTACTTAGATTTTTTCCAGCAAATATTCCAAAAATGGTGATGATGGCCAGGGAAATTCCCAGGATCTTTGACCATATGGCAGCTATAGCCATTATGGATCTGATGTTATCCATGTCACTCTCTCACTCTTGGGTCTTGGATCCGACATCTGATCCGAACCAGCAACTTTACAGACAGCTTTGAGGCTCCAACGCTTCCCACTCTAATCCTCCCCCCCGATGTTATTTGCTATGCTAAGCTTCAGACATAGCAGATTCTTTGGCTCGAGTCTCCAGTGGGGATAAGTAGCTTTAATTCTAACTATCTTTCTCTGTAATTAGTGTTTTCTTGTTTGTGTTTAGTGTAGCTTCATAGTAATGATAATTTTAGTCCCTCCTGTTTTCTGTTTGTGTTTTTTGGCGACCTTTTTTGTAGTGGCCTCTATTTTTTAATGTTTGGTGTTTTTTCTGTAGTGTCCAGATGTCCTCCTAATCATATACTGCTGTATTCATGACATCAGGGCGTTTGCCTCTGGTGAACTCTCGTACGTCCAGCCATTATACAAAAGTTAAATGCTACCACTAAGGTGCACCTTATGCCCTGCGCCTCTCTCTGACGTCTGTCGTAAATGGATGTCCGGTATGAAGCAGACGTTAGTACACACCTTCAGAAATTTTCTGCCGCCTGTGTGACTGCCAGCTCCTGTTGTCGATATTTCGGAAGAAGTGTTTTCCACACCTGACATCAGATAAGTACCCCATAGAGGTTTTCTATTACTTTGCTTGCTACTGCTTTGGGTTACATGTCAGGTAGGAAGGGCAAGTGTAGGTGTGGAAAGCAAATTCCACATAAGGATTCGCATGAGCTCTGTCTGATGTTTTTCGTGTTTCACTGTTGCAGTCCTAACATATGGGTTATCCGGCTCCCAGTAGCCCTTAGTCGGCCCGAATACCAGAGTCCTTGGTATATGACGTCGGCTTCCATCTGTTGTAAACTGATGTCAGAACGTCAGGTATAAAGGGAGGCGGCCGATGCCATTCCCTCAGTCTTTCTTGCCGCGGAGCCTGAAGCAGATGCGATTCACACTAGTGCCGGTCGGCCGTTTACCTTCTTTTTGCATTCCGACTACCAAGTTGAAGACTCCTTCAGATAAGTACCCCATTGGGGATCCTCTGTTCTTGCTTTAACGAATGTCAGTTAAAGTTGATAACTGTCTTGCCTGTGGCAAACAGATTCCGCACTGTGATTTTCATTCCTATTGTATAACTTGTTTGGGCCTTGAGCATGACGTCCCTAACTGTGATCTCTGTGCTTCTTTCAACCCGTGTACCATATGCCGTAGAGCAAAGATTTTATATAAGCCTTTTGAAGTCTGGCCTAAGTTCATTGGTATGACATCTTCTGGTCTGCCGACTTCTGATATACCTAGGAAACGCAAGGACAGGGACCGCGAGAGGCCTAGGGTTAAAGCTGCTGACGACGTGCCAGTGAAATTGGTCGTCGGCCCAGCGGTAGCTAGTGAGGCGCTTTCGTAGCCCCTACAGTCAGCAGATTTTCAGCCGCAGGCCTCTTCCGAGACCTTTATGGAGTCCTCCATGCTGCAGGCTGCTACCTTGTCTTCAGACCCTCTGCCTGTCGTCGCCTCAGATGGGTCCTAAGCAGCCATGCAGGCACTGGCTTCTGATGCCTCTTCTCTTCGACATGAGACTAGAGCCAGACCGACTACTTTAGCTCAGACTTCTGCAGTTGCTTGCCCCCCCCCCCCCCCCCCGAGTCCCTCCTGATTACTCGCAAACCTTTCAGCCACAAATCTACCCACAAGCGGGCATTGGCCTCCTCTCCTGTACCTTAGTCCCAGTTGGTAAAGATGGCTGGTGATCTTCTTACCCTTAAGGGCTGTCACCCCCCCCCCCCCTTCAAGAGGGCTAGGGAATTGTCTCCTGATGTTTTGCCTGAATCAGATTCTGAGGTTTCCAGTATTTCTGCAGATGAGGAAGGAAATTATCAACATTTTTCTGGCTTTGAGGATTCTGATGCTGAGGATTCTATCCCCTCTGCCTCCCATCCAGAAGATTTTTCCTTTGGGGATACTTTGAATACTCTTAGGGAGCACTTTAAATGGGAAAGTCAGGATTTCCCTCAGTCTAAGAAGAGGATCCGGGAATTTTTAGATTTGCCACAGCATAAACCTCTGGCTGTACCTCCTGTTTTGGAAGTTGTGGATGATGTTTTCATGGAAAATTATTTAACTCCTAATTCTGTTCCTCCTGTTCCCAGAAAACCTGATAGGTATTATAGGGTTCCTGATTCTCATCAATTTCTTTTTTCGAAACCCTTCTGCTGATCCTGAGATTAATTCTCAAGGTCCCAAGGGTGTTAAGGCTACTGTTGCTAAAAACCCTGTACCTTCTGATAAGAAGTCTAGGGCCTTGGACAGGTGGGGTAAAAAGGTCTATACCTCTGCAACTTTTGCCATTAAATTTGTGAATTGTCTTTTTCACATGCTTAAGTATGAGCAGCATACTTTGGAGGCTATTAAGGCTAAGCTTGTGGATATTCCTTCCATGTCCGATAACAAAGACTTACAAGATTTACTAAATTCTGCCACTTTGGTTAATAAGCATTCTCTCCATTGTGGCTTTGACACCTTGGAGGCTTCCTGCAGAGCAGCAGCCACTGGTTCCGTTATTAGAAGGCATGCTTGGCTTAGGGAGCAGCCTCTTTTTGAGCCTGTAAAATCTAAATTGCTGGATGTTCCTTTGCACAAAGACAACCTTTTTCAGTACCTCCTCAGCCTTGTTACCAAAAAGTTGGAGAATAAGACGAAATCTATGCAAGCTGTAAAAGATTTCCTTCAGGTTCAGCCTCCTCGGTTTAGTAGACATTATCCTTCGAAGAACTAGTCTTTCCCTGATCCTGGCAAGCAGGGTCGCTCTAGACCTAGGGGTTTCAGATCTTCCCGAGGGCAGGCTTCTGCCTCTCAAAGGACTAAACAAATGTCATCCTTCTGCTAAATTGGGGAGATGTTCTTCGTGTTTCACTGTTGCAGTCGTTACATTTGGGTAATCCTGCTGGCAGGTTGCCCTCACCCGGCCTGAATTCTAAAGTCTTGGGTTCTGCGTTGGCGGCTGTTGCCCCCTCCCTGATGTCAGGTCGTCAGGGGTATAAAAGAAGTGGCCGATGCCATTTTCCCCAGTCTTTCTTGCCACGTAGTTCCCGAAGTAGAAGCAGCTCGCATGTGCCAGTCGGCCGACTCCTGAAATTTTCATGTTTGAGTTTTAGAACCGAAGTCTTCAATAAAGTGAAGTACCCCGTTGGGGAAACTTTTTTCTTGCTCCAGACCGATGTCAGAAAAAGTTAATAATTGTATTACTTGTGGAAAGCAAAATACCTCATAAGGATTTTCATTCTTATTCTATTCCTTGCCTAGGCCCTGATCACAATGTTTCTGGTTGTCGGTTTTGTGCTAGATTTAACCAATGCGCTATTAAGCATCGATATTCTTTTTCTTTAAGGATTTTGGTAGCAGGTTTAATTATCCTAAAATGTTGTCGGATAGCCATCCGACTACCGGAGTTTACAAAAAACGCAAAGAAAAGGATAAAGAAAAACAACCGAGGTCCAAAACCGACGACAAAGCTTCTCCTAAGCCAGTCGCTGGTTCGCCGGTTCTCAGTGAGGTGCTTTCGCAGCACCTGACACCCGCTACTTTAGAGTCGCAGGCCGCTATCGACACCCACGTGGATACTCAAAGCATTGGAGCCTCGGACGCTAATCCCTCAGATGGGTCCGGAGCAGCTGAGCAGGTGCCGGCTTCTGAGGCCATATTCAGGCCACAACATCTTTACATTCAAACGACTTCAGCTTCAAAGACTAAAGCAGCTTCTAAAGCAAAGAGACAAACTCAAGAGCCACGTGTACAGGCCTCTATGCCCAAAAAACAGATGATCAAGATTGCCGAAGACTTGATTATTTTGATGAGGGGTTCCCATCCCCCTCCTGATAAAAGGCCTAGGCAAGAGACTGACTGTGAATCTTCAGATCAGGTCTCTATTTCTTCTGATCAGGGATATTCTTTACCCCCTATGAGGATTCTAATGCTGAAGAATCTATACCTTCAGCATCCCCTCTTGAGAATTATTCCTTTGGGGAAACCTTGCATACCATGAGGGAGCATTTTCACTGGGAAAGCCAAGATTTTTCAGAATCAAAAAAGAGGCTCGGGGATTTCCTCTTACTACCATAGCACAGGCCTCTAGCCATTCATCCTGTGTTAGACATTGTAGATGATGTGTTTTCGGAGTCTAGTTTGACCCCCTGACTCCTTACCTCCAGCTCCTGTTAAGCCGGACAGATATTACAGGGTTCCTGACTCACACAAATTTCTTTTTAAAAACCCTGCTGCTGACCCAGAAACTATTTCACAGGGTCCCAAGGGAGTTGAGGCCTCCACAGCAAAAAACTCAACCCCCTCTGACAGAGATTCAAGAGCACTGGATAGATGGGGAAAAAAGGTTTACATATCTGCAACTTTGGCTATAAGGGCCTTAAACTGTGAGTTTCATATGCTCAAGTATCAGCAACATCTCATGGGATTGCTTAAACAGAAAATGATGATGAATTCTGAATGTGCTGAAAATAAGGAAATGCAGGATTTATTGCATGCAGCTGAACAAGCTGAAAAGCATACTTTGCAATGTGGTTTTGATTCTTTGGAGGCCTCCTGCAGGGCCGCAGTTACGGGTTCTGTAATTAGGAGGCATGCTTGGTTAAAGGAACAAAATCTGCCAGATCATGTTAAGGTTAAGTTACTAGATGCACCTTTACAGCATGATACTTTGGTGCTAAGGCAGAAGAGGTGTTAAAGAAAATGGAAGACAAAGCTAAATCTATGCAAACTGTTAGAGTTTTTACAAGTACAGCCACCTAGGTTTAGTAGACACTGGCCCACAAAAAAATGGTCCTTTACTGTGTCGGACAGACCTCAAAGGGGCAAATCCCAGGCTCAAGGTTCTTATAGGTCAAAGATATGGAGTGCTTGTACCTCCAAAGTTGGAGAAGATAAAGCACAAAGATACAGAAAGCAGTCCCAATGACTTTCCCCTGTCTGCGCCAAGCACTTTTCTTCTGGCAGCACCCTTAGGGGGGAAATTATCACTTTTTGCTCAAAATTGGCACATTATAACCCAGGACAAATGGGTTCTAAATAGTGTCACAAGGCTACAAATTCCATTTCCAAACTCTGCCAAAGGCAAATGGCTGGCCAGATCTGCCAAAAAAATCAATGGGCAGAGGCACAAAAACAAGTTTCATCCCTCGTGGACATGGGGGCCATTCAGCAAGTACCAGAGCAAGAGCGGGGACAAGGATTTTACTCGACTGTTCTTGGTACCCAGAAAGGACAAGGCCTGGAGGCCGATACTGGACCTTCTATTTTGAACACATTCCTGGATATTCCAAAATTCAAAATGTTGATTTTGCAGCAGCTTCTGCCCATACTGGGCAAGAACGCTTGGCTTGTGACTTTAGACCTAAAAGAGGCATACCTGCATGTTCCAATCAGACAATCGTGCAGAAGACACCTCAGATTCAAGGCTGGTTCAAAACATTACCAATTCTCTGCACTGCCCCTTGGCTTATCTACTGCGCCTATGGTCTTTACAAAGTGCCTGGCACCAGTAATTGCATTCTGCAGACAAAGAGGAATACAAATATGCCCTTACTTGGACGACTGTTTAATTCAAGCAGAGAACAAGGACATTCTTCTTCAACATCTGGCGTTTATAAAAAGTCTACTAACATGCCTAGGGTACACAGTCAACGAAAAGAAATCAAAACTAGTATCCTCTCAAAATATAACATTCCTGGGTGCAAGCTTGTATACAACTGCCCAGATGGTTTATCTCATGCCAGACAAACAAAGGCAACTGACTACCTATTTCACAATGTTGGCAACAAAGGCCCAGTTATCTGCAAGAAAAATTCTGCAGACTTTGGGCTTCATGGCATCCTGCATCCTACTAATTCCATATGCAAGACTGCATATGAGGAAACTTCAGTGGTACCTAAAAAGTGTTTGGACTCAACATTGCCACAGCCTGGAAACAATGATTACTCTCATTCCCTGCCTGCAACAGGAGTTTTGATGGTGGGAAAAGACATGTCACTAGAACAAGGGACAGCCATTCACATTACCCCCAGCCAGGCAGACACTAACAACGGATGCATCAGATTATGCCTGGGGGGCCCACATGGCAGGAAGATGCATTCAGGGCACATGGACCTCAAACCAAATGCATCTGCATATCAATCAAAAAGAGATGCTAGCTGTTCAAAATGCCCCGACAGCCTTCAAGGACCTACTTCAACCGGGACAACTGCTGATAGACAGACAATACCATCATCATGTGGTACATAAGCAGGGGGGCACACATTCTTACCCCCTTTGCAGACTAGCTATGACATTGTGGGACACAGCTTTGACTTAACAAGTACATTTGCAGGCACAATTCCTGCCAGGAAAGGAAAATACTCTGGCAGACAAGCTAAGCAGAAACCTCATGGATCCCCATGAGTGGCAGCTGGATCCACAAGTCTTCAGCATGATAACAAAGAAATGGGGATGCCCAGACATAGACCTATTTGCCTCCCCTCACAACTACCAACTAAAAAGATTCTACACAAGGACTTATCACAGACAAGCATGGAAAGTGGACGCCCTATCTTTCAGCTGGAAAAATCTAACAGTATATGCCTTCCCTCCACTGCCTCTCCTCCTCAAGGTACTCCTAAAGGTCAGACAGGAGAAACCAAAGATGATACTGATTGCCCCAGACTGGCCCCCCCCAGTACTGGTATCCAATCCTAAGGAACTTCTCTCATTACCCAGCTTGGAACTTACCTCAATGACCTCGTATACTGTCCAAGCAAAACAATCCGATCCTGCACAGCCAACTCAGGACAGTAACCCTGGCAGCATGGCGGATAATGTAATCATACAAAAAACACTTTTCAGCAAAGCTGTGATGGATGTCATTCTGGAAGCCAAAAGACCTAATACAAGAAAGTCTTATGTTGGAAAATGGAAGAGATTCTGTGCTTGGAACCAGGCACAAGGAACTGATACAGCTGTACCAAATATTCCTCCGATTTTACAATACTTAACTGAGATGCTGGACAAAGGCCTATCCTTTTCATCAATTAAAATTCATGCCTCTGCCATTTTGGCTCATTACAATACAGAGCCACCAATTTTTTCTCACCCTTTATTAAAGCAGTACCTCAGAAGAGCCAAAAATTTAAGGCCCCAAGGAGATCACCAATACCTGCATGGGACCTCAACTATGTCTTGGAAAAGCTCACCCTGCCTCCTTTTGAGCCAGCGGCTACTGTTGATATAACGTTTTTATCTTGGAAAACAGCTCTGCTACTAGCAATTACTTCAGCAAGAAAAGTTTGAGCTACAGGCACTTATGGCTGTGGAGCCCTTTATCATTTTTTATCCAGACGGGGGGGTCTCTGAGAACAAACCCAACATTTATGCCTAAAGTGGTGTCCAGTGTGGCCCTTAACCAAACTATTCATCTGCCAACTTTTTATCCAAATTCACAGAACAAGGGGGAGAGAATTCTGCACTCTTTGGACGTACACAGACAGCTTAGATTCTGCTTGGACAGGACCAAAGCTTTCAGGAAGACAGAGCAGTTACTAGTGGCATATGCTACAGGATCACAAGGATAGGCTATCTCAAAGTGGATAGACCACTGCATTTGTTTATGCTATTCACACCATGGCAAGTCAGTGCCTAAGGGCAGTAGGCCACATTCCACCAGAGCTGCAGCCACTTCAGCGGCTTTTCTCAGGGGAGTTCCAACCAGAGACATTTTAGAGGCGGCTACTTGGAAGTTCAGTGCATTGCACACCTTTACAGAGCATTACCATCTGCCATTCTACTCTAAATCCAGAGCAGGCTTTGCCACTGCAGTTCTGCAGGGACACACAGCCGCTCCTAATGCTGTTTAACTCCAGCCTCCCAACCATAGCTTTGGGACTCTACCCAAATGTAATGACTGCAACAGTGAAACACGAAGAACATAGTACAGTTGTGCACACTTACCATAAATGTAGATGTTAGAGTGTATTCACTGTTGCAGTCCAGGTTACCCACCCACCATCCCCTTTTTTCTCAATGGATCTCATCTTTCCTTCTCTGATTTATGCAACCTGTGTGGTGTATTTGCTTATAGATGAAGGTAAAATTTATATTGGTGCATTTGTTGTTTTTATATATATATATATATATATATATATGTGTGTGTGTGTGTGTGTGTGTGTGTGTGTGTGTATATGTGTATATATATATATATATATATATATATATATATATATATATATATATGTGTAGAAAATTTGGCTACCCTTTTAAGGGGCACCTGACATCTGGGGCAAGAAAAACTGAAGAAAATGGCGTCGGCCGCTTCTTTTATACCCCTGATGACCTGATGTCAGGGAGGGGGTGACGGCCGCTGATGTAGGACCCAAGACTTTGGAATTCAGGCCGGCTGAGGGCAACCTGCCAGCAGGATTATCCAAATGTAATGACTGCAACAGTGAATACACTCGAACGTTTGCATTTATGGTAAGTGTACACAACTGTACTTTCTAAGCCAGCTTCCCAAAGCAAGCATTCTCAATGACTCTGGCCTTCTTGTGCCTACTTCTGCAGGCCCAGGGTTTCTTTTGGGAGGAAGGTTAGCCAGGTTCGCAGGGGTATGGTCAACCATCACAGATGACAAATGGGTACTCAACATAGTGAACCAAGATTACAAGTTTTATTTTCACACCTTCCCTGTTCTACAAGGTTACCCAGACATTCCCAGAACTCTCAGGGCAGAGTTAGATAATCAGATTTCTTCTGTACTGACTATGGGGGCTGTAGAGCCAGTTCCTGCAAATTAGGCAGGCCTAGGTTTCTATTCAAGACTTTTTCTGGTACCACAAAAAGGGGGCACCTGGTGCCCTATTCTGGATCTGTCTGTTCTAAACACTTTTTTGGTGATTCCCAAATTCAAGATGCTCACTCTTCAATAGTTACTGCCAGTGTTGGACAAGGATTCATGGCTGGTAACTTTGGATCTCAAGGAGGCTTATCTGCACATCCCAGTAAGAGAAAGTTGCGGGCAGTTTCTTCGTTTCAGGGCTGGGGATCAACACCTCCAATTCTCTGCGCTGCCCTTTGGCTTATCTACTGCTCCCAGAGATTTCATAAAGTGCTTGGCGCCAGCCATTACTTTTTGCAGGCAGAGGAACATTCAAATTTATCCTTACCTGGACGACTGTCTCATTCAAGCAAACTCCACAGAACCATTAAAAAAAACGATTAGTACTTCGTGAAGAACATTCTCACTTACTTGGGTTACACTCTCAATGCGAAGAAGTCAAAGTTGGTTCCTACAAGGGAGATTGTATTCCTGGGAGCGAGTCTGAATACAGCCACCCAGGTGGTATTCCTCCCTCAAGACAAACAACAAGATCTGTCTGCTTATTTCAAGAACTTGGCACACATGACCCAGCTTTCTGCAAGGCAATTCCTGCAAGCACTGGGGTTCGTGGCAAGGCTGCATATGAGAAAACTTCAATGGTATCTGAAAAACCTTTGGTGTCCAACACACACAGGACTTAGACTTAATTCTTCCCCTTATTCCCTGTCTACAAATGGAATTTCTCTGGTGGGCAACAGCCTGTTCTCAGTACAAGGGTCTACCTTTCCACCCACCACCTGCCAGCCAGACTCTCACCACAGATGCCTCAGATTATGCATGGGGGGCTCATCTGGAAGGCAGGGGCATACAAGGGACTTGGAGCACTCAACAGATTCATCTGCATATACACTTAAAAGAATTGATGGCAGTGCAGCAGGCCTTGCTGGCCTTCAAGGACCTACTCTACCCTGGGACTCTTCTGATCAGGACAGACAACGCCACAGTCATGTGGTACATCAACAAGCAGGGGGGGACTCACTCTTATCCTTTGTGCAGACACAGCATGAAGCTATGGTACTTAGCAGCTTCCGTGGGCATACATCTCATAGCCCAGTATCTTCCAGGGAGGCTAAACTCCTTGGTGGATCAATTGAGCAGACATGTTCTGGATCCTCACGAGTGGCAACTGAACAAGATAATTTTCCATCGTATCACTCGGCATTCGGGTTCTCCTCAGGTGGATCTTTTCTCCTCTCACACTAATCATCTCCTTCCAACTTCCTGCACCAGGGAGATGTTCTTCGTTCCCCATTGCTGCAGTCCTTACTATTGGGTAGTCCGCTGTCCAGTCGGCCCGAATACCAGAGTATATGGCTGACGTCGGTCAGGGCGCATTAGACTGACGTCAGTACGTCAGGGTACTAATGCGCATGACCGACGTCATATCCTCAGTCTTTTTTGCCGCATGGTCCGATGCAGAAGCAGTTTTGCGAGTGCAGGTTGGCGTTCTGAAATATTTCCGAAGCCGGAGTTTCAGACCGAATCAGAGTTGGCTAAGTACCCCGTTGGGGAACATTTTGGTTTTTTCTTGCCTCAGTATTTAACCGGATGTCAGAAAAAGTGAATAACTGTATTTCTTGTGGGAAACAGATACCTCATAGGGATTACCATACCTTGTGTATACCTTGTTTAGGGCCTGAGCACGACGTTGTTGGATGCCGCTCCTGTGCTAGGTTTAACAAACGCACTATTAAGAGACGGTTAGACTGTGCCAGGTTAGTGTTTGGGAAGCGTTGCAATTATAAAATGCCGTTGGATGCTCCGACGCCCGCTTCGTCCAAGAAGCGCAAGGACAAAACAGCGAAGCTTAGGGTTGATGAACCGGCAGTTCCGGACGTCGGTTCTTTAGAAGGATCAGTGGAGCCTGAGGTTTTGCCAGGAGTTTCTTTGGAGTCTCAGGCAGAGACTTTACTGTTACAGGATGTGCCTTCTCAGGAGGTAGGCCAGGCTGAGGGGGCTTCTCAGGTAACTGTTCTTCCCTCTCTTCCCAAGGTAGTTAGAGCCTCTCCTTCTGTTGCCAAAACTTCTTTGAGAGGTAGGCCAAGTTTAGCTTCAGTGGGGGCTTCTCCTAGCACTTCAGGTTCTGTGCCTAAGAAACATATGCTTAAAATGGCAGAAGATTTGATTACTATGATTAGAGGTTCTATGCCCCCTCCTGATAAGAGGCCTAGGGTGGAACCTGAGTTGGGGTGTTTGGAACAGTATTCAGAGGCTTCAGAGTCTTCTGTGGAAGATTTGCAGGAGTTTCCTCCTTATTCTGATTCTGATGTGGATGATTCCACTCCTACAGCTTCTCCTCCTGAGGATTTCTCATTTTCAGAGACTCTGCATTCCATGAGGGAGCACTTTAAATGGGAAGGCCAGGATTACTCTGATTCCAGGAAAAGGCTTAGGGAATTCTTGTTTTTACCCCAGCATAGGCCCTTAGCTATACCTCCTGTGTTGAATGTGGTGGAAGATGTTTTGCAGAGGCTTCCTGAACCCTGACTCTTTGCCTCCTGCTCCTGTGAAACCCGATAGGTACTATAGGGTGCCTGAAGCTCATAAGTATTTGTTTAAGAGTCCTAGGGCGGACCCAGAAACTGTTTCTCAGGGGCCTAAAGGTGTTAAGGCCTCTGTGGTTAAAAATCCTGTTCCTACTGATAAAGAGGCAAGGGCTTTGGATAGGTGGGGTAAGAAAGTGTATACTTCTTCCACTCTAGCCATGAGAGCGTTGAATTGTCAGTTTCACATGCTAAAATATCAAAATTATCTCCTTTCACAATTGAAATCTAAGGTGGATGCTTTGGCGGAAGGTATTGAGTGTAAAGAGTTGCTGGATTTGGTTCATGTGTCTGAACAAGTGGGTAAGCATTCCTTGCAATGTGGTTTTGATGCTGTACAGGCCTCCTCGAGGGTGGCTGCCACTAGTTCTGTTCTTCGCAGGCATGCCTGGTTGAGGGATCAGAATTTAGCTGAGCATGTTAAGACAAGGATTTTGGATGCTCCTTTACAGTCTGATGTGTTGTTTGGTTCGCCTGTGGAAGCAGTTTTAAAGAAAATGGAGGACAAAGCTAAGTCTATGCAAACTGTTAAAGATTTTTGCAGGTGCAGCCACCAAGTTTAGTAGAAATTGGCCTGCTAAGGGGTGGACATATCCTGCTTATGATTCCCAGTCTAGGGGTAGGTCTAGACGTGGTAGGGGCAGAGCTCAAGGTTCTTTTAGGCCTAGAACAGGAGTTCACCTGCTCAGACTTCTGGTGAGGGCAGGGGTCAGTCCTTTCGTAAACAGACCCAATGACCTGCCTTTTCAGCTGCCAGTAGATTCTCGTCTGGTAGCTCCTTTGGGAGGAAGACTGTCTCTTTTCAAAGGAAATTGGGATTTAATTACTCAAGACAGATGGGTGTTGGATATCATTCACCACGGTTACAGGTTTTATTTCCATACAATGCCTCCTTTCAAAGGCATGCCAGACGTTCCTCCTCCACAAAGAACAGAGGCTCACAAGCAAATTTCTCAGTTACTTCAGATGGGGGCCATTCAGCCAGTTCCTGTCTCAGAAAGGGGCCTAGGATTTTATTCTCGCCTGTTCCTAGTACCAAAGAAGGGGAACACGTGGAGACCAATTTTGGATTTATCTCTCCTCAACACTTATCTGGACATTCCCAAGTTCAAGATGTTGACGTTACAACAGCTTTTACCTCTGCTGGGCAAAGATCACTGGATGGTAACTTTAGATCTCAAGGAAGCTTACCTTCATGTGCCTATAAGGCTAAGTTGCAGGAAGTATCTGCGGTTTCGAGCTGGAAATTCTCATTATCAGTTCTCTGCATTGCCCTTTGGCTTATCTACTGCGCCCAGAGTATTCACAAAGGTTCTGGCTCCAGTGATAGCTTACTTCAGGCTACAAGGAATTCAAATCTATCCTTACTTGGACGACTGCCTGATTCTGGCTCAAGAAAAGGAAGACCTTCTACAGCATCTGGAATATGTTATAGCAGTGCTAAGATGCCTAGGGTATTCTGTGAGCGAAATAAAGTCCAGTCTAGTACCCTCTCAAGACATGTGCTTTCTGGGTGTGAGACTGAATACAGCAGCCCAGATGGCCTTTTTAACCCCGGACAAACAAAAGAGTCTATCACTTTACTTCCATCAACTATCTCATCAGTCCGTGCTGACTGCAAGGACAGTCCTTCAAGCATTAGGGTTCATGGCATCTTGTATTCTGGTGCTTCCCAATGCCAAACTGCATATGAGGAAGCTACAATGGTATCTCAAAATGTATGGACACAGCACTGCCAGGATTTGGACACTGTCATTCAAATAATACCTTGCCTTCAAAAAGAATTTTTGTGGTGGGCTCAGGAATGTCACCTAAACAAGGGACTCTCTGTGACCCGGCCAGAGGCGAGTCAGATTTTAACGACAGATGCCTCGGACATTGCTTGGGGAGCTCATCTAAATGGAAAGTGGATACAAGACAAGTGGCCTGCCAGACTACAGCATCTACATATCAACATGAAGGAGATGTTAGCAGTCCAGTTTGCATTAATGGCTTTCAAGGAGTTACTTCTTCCAGGGCAGGTGTTGATTCTAACAGACAACACAACTGTCATGTGGTACATCAACAAGCAAGGGGGAACACATTCTTATCTTCTATGCAGGCAAGCAATGATTTTATGGGAGACTGCGCTAAGCTTGCAACTAACTCTTCAGGCAAGGTTTCTGCCGGAGCACAGAACTCCTTAGCAGATGTGTTAAGCAGACAAATCATGGATCCCCACGAGTGGAAACTGGATCTTCATGTATTTCAGAAATTGACAGTGTCATGGGGAACTCCAGACATAGATCTGTTCGCTTCTCCACTAAACCACCAGCTGCCAAAGTATTGCACAAAGGGGTTTCATCACACAGCTTGGAAAGTGGATGCTCTGTCTTTCAGTTGGAAAAACCTTCATGTGTATGCCTTTCCACCTCTGCCTCTTCTTCCAAAGGTACTATTAAAGGTCAGACAAGACAGGCCAAGGATGATTTTGATAGCTCCAGATTGGCCTCGGCAACACTGGTACCCACTACTACGGAGTCTGGTAAAGAAGCCTCCATGGCCTTTACCTCTAATTCCTCATCTGTTATCTCAGAAGGACGGTCATCTGCTCAATGTCAAGCTTCACTCTCTTCATCTAACAGCCTGGCATATTCTGTGTTGAAACACAGCAGGTCTCAACTTCCTCAACAAGTTTTAAATGTGATTATGGAAGCTAGAAGACCTAGTACAAGGAAAGTGTACGCATGAAAAATGGAAGAGATTTTTATTTTGGAGTACAGCAAAGAATTTGGAGATTTCTGAGCCTAATTTGAGTGTGGCTCTTCAATATCTTACTGAATTATTGGACAAAGGTTTGTCCTTCTCTTCCATTAAGATTCATGCTGCAGCAATTTCAGCTCACTATGATTGTGACCCACCATTGTTTTCGCATCCTTTGTTCAAGCAGTTTCTTAGAGGGGCAAAGAATATAAGACCCCCGTAGAGCTCCTACTCCTGCTTGGGATCTCAATTTTGTGTTGGAAAAACTTACTCTACAACCTTTTGAGCCTGCGGCTACTGCTGAATTGAAATGCTTGTCATGGAAGACTGCTTTTCTGTTGGCTATTACTTCTGCAAGAAGGGTGTCTGAATTGCAGGCCCTTATGGCAGTAGAGGCCTTGGTGATTTTCCATAAGGATAGGGTATCATTACGTACTAATCCTTCCTTTATGCCTAAGGTGGTTTCTAGTGTGGCTTTAAACCAAACTATTAATTTGCCTACTTTTTATGCAGACCCCCAAAATAAAGGGGAAAAGATTTTGCACACTTTAGATGTACACAGGCAATTGCGTTATTATTTAAGCAGGACTAAGGATTTTAGGCAGTCTCAGCAGTTGTTTGTTTCTTTTGCTTTGAGTTCAGGGCAAGCCTGTGTCAAAACAAACTATTTCTAGGTGGATTGGCTTTTGCATTGCATTTTGTTATTCCCATCATGGCAAGGAGATTCCAGCTGGGATTAGACCTCATTCCACTAGGGCTACTGCCACTTCAACAGCATTTCTAAGGGGTGGCAACTAAGGATATTTTGGAAGCAGCTACTTGGAGTTCAGTGCATACTTTCTCTAAGCATTATCACCTTCCTATCTACTCTAAGTCTAGGGCTGGTTTTGCCACAGCTGTTTTGCAAGGCATGTTGTCAGCTCCTACTTCTTTATGATTTGCCAGCCTCCCTTACCTCTGCTTTGGGATTCTACCCAATAGTAAGGACTGCAGCAATGGGGAGCAAGAACATAGTACAGTTTTGTACCTACCATAAATGTAGATGTTCGACGATCCCCATTGCTGCAGTGCAACTTTACCCTCCCTCCTTCCCCTCTGTGTTTAGGGGTGGTTGTGTAGGTGAGGTTACATGCTGATATTTTTGTATATATTCTTGTATATATTGTACATATTTTTGGTGCAGGTTTTTTGGGCCTTGTCTTTTTAGGGTCTTCTGACATCTGGGGCAAGAAAAGACTGAGGATATGACGTCGGTCATGCGCATTAGTACCCTGACGTACTGACGTCAGTCTAATGCGCCCTGACCGACGTCAGCCATATACTCTGGTATTCGGGCCGACTGGACAGCGGACTACCCAATAGTAAGGACTGCAGCAATGGGGATCCTCGAACATCTACATTTATGGTAGGTACAAAACTGTACTTTTCACAACAGAGCATGGAGAGTGGACGCTTTGTCTTTCCCATTGACACAACTCTGTTTATGGCTTCCCCTCTCTGCTTTCTCTTCCCAGAGTGCTGTTAAAGATAAGGAACGAAAAGCCAAAGGCTGTTCTTATAGTACCAGATTGGCCCAGGCAGCATTGGTATCCCCTTCTTTGCAGCCTTTCCCAAGCTCAGTCTTGGCGTCTTCCCCTGGTACCAGATCTGTTGGTCCAGGAAGGGGGAAAGTTTTTTCATCTTCAAACTCTGCATTTAATTGCCTTACTAATACTTTAAATCTTTTCCAGCAGGTGGTTGAAGATGTTCATCGTGTTACCCTGCTGCAGTCATCACACTTGGGTTACCTGTTGTCAGGCGGTCCCGCAGTCGGACGGATTTCCAAAGTCTTGGTCTGACGGTTGCTGTCGCCTCATCCCTGACGTCAGTGCGCCAGGGGTACATATACTGCAACCAACGCCATTTTCTTCAGTCTTTCTTGCCGCGCGGTGCCCGACGCAGAAGGAGTTCGCAAGTGCCGGTCGGCCGACTCTTGAGATTGTCGAATTCGAATTTCAGACCCAAGTCTTCTATAAAGCTAAATACCCCATCGGGGAAACTTTTCTTGCCTCAGACCGATGTCAGAAAAAGTTAACAATTGTATTTCTTGTGGGAAGCAAATACCTCATAAGGATTTTCATTCTTATTGTATACCTTGCCTAGGGCCCTGATCACGACGTCACTTGTCGTTTTTGTGCTAGGTTTAATAAGCGTACTATTAAAAGACGATTTGATTTCACACACTTTTTTGGTAGAAAATTTAACTATAACATGCCGTCAGAGCTACTGACTACCAGCGTGCACAAAAAGCGCAGGGACAAGGACCGACAGCCCCAGGCCTAAGCCCGATTCTGAGGCCTCGTGTGATCCGGTCTCCGGTTATCAGTGAGGCTCCGACGCAGCCCCTGACTACCGCAGTTCTGGAACGACTATTTACCTTCCAAGGACGTCGGTGCTTCAGAAACGCCATCGGTTTCTGAAGGCGTATTCAGACAGACAACTCTTAGTCAAAACGTTTTCCAAGTCGAAGACTCCTCCTAAATCAAAAAAGACTACACTTCAGTCTCCTGTTCAAGGCCCTATGCCTAAGAAACAGATGCTCAAAATGGCTGAAGATTTGATTTCTCTTATCAGGGGTTCTCAGCCTCCTCCTGACAAAAGGCCTAGACAAGAGGAAGATTCTGCTTCCTCTGAGCAACTATCTATTTCTTCGGATTCCTCTGAGGACCAAGACTATTCCTTCTCTCCTTATGAAGATTCTGATGCTGAGGATTCTATTCCCTCAGCTTCTCCTCCTGAAGACTACTCTTTTGGGGAAACTTTACACACTATGAGGGAACATTTTCACTGGGAAGGTCAGGATTACTCTGATTCCAAGAAAAGGCTCAGAGTTTTTTACTCCCCCAACACAGACCTCTAGCCATCCCTCCTGTTTTGGACATTGTGGATGATGTCTATTTAGAATCCAGTTTCAACCCAGACTCTCTACCTCCTGCTCTGGCCAAGCCTGACAGATACTACAGAGTTCCTGATTCCCACCAATTTCTTTACAAAAGCCCAGTAGCTGACCCAGAGACTATCTCCCAGGGTCCCAAGGGGGCTAAGGCTTCCATGGCTAAAAACCCAGTACCTTCTGAAAGGGATTCAAGAGCACTAGACAGGTGGGGGGAAAAGGTTTACACCTCAGCCACATTAGCTATGAGAGCACTAAATTGTCAATTTCCTATGCTTAAGTATCAGCAATTTCTGATTTCTCAGTTAAAACAAAAGATAACCTCCCTCCCTCAACAATCTGAATTGAAAGAAGTACAGGATTTGTTGCATGCCACCGAGCAGGTGGGCAAACATACCTTACAATGTGGGTTTGATTCTTTAGAGGCTTCCTGCAGAGCAGCTGTCACTGGATCAGTTATACGTAGGCATGCCTGGTTAAAGGAACAAAGTCTGCCTGATCATGTTAAAGCAAAACTACTAGATGCTCCCTTACAGCAGGATGTTCTTTTTGGAGTTAAAGCAGAAGAAGTTTTAAAGAAAATGGAAGATAAGGCGAAATCAATGCAGACAGTCAAAGATTTCCTACAAGTACAACCCCCTCGCTTCAGCAGAAACTGGCCAACAAAAAATTGGTCCTTTCCAGCCACTGACATACCTCAGAGGGGTAAATACAGGCGACCAAGGGGCAGAGGACAACCACAAGCCCAGTATAAACCTCGCCAATGGGGCACTCCAACCCAGAAGGGAGGAGAAGACAGGTCTCAACCCACCAGAAGGCAAACTCAATGACTTGCACCTCAGCTGGCCAAACAAAGCTCTTTTGTCAGCCCCCTTGGGGGGAAAACTAGCACTATTTGCAGACAACTGGCACATGGTCACAAAGGACAAATGAGTCCTAGACATAATTTTACGAGGATACAGATTCCACTTTCACACCTTGCCAATGAAAAGAGGAATGACAAACCTGCCACAAAATCAAAGGGCAGAGGCTCAAAAACAAATTACAGCTCTCATGACCATGAGAGCCATTCAGCGGGTACCAACTCAAGAGCAAGGCCAAGGATTTTACTCAAGGCTCTTTCTAGTACCCAGAAAGGACAATGCTTGGAGACCAATTCTGGACCTTTCAGTTCTAAACACTTACAAGTTCCCAAATTCAAGATGCTAACACTACAGCAGCTACTTCCCATGTTGGGCAAGGAAGCATGGCTGGTAACGTTGGACCTCAAGGAGGCATACCTGCATGTCCCTATCAGACAGAGTTGCAGAAGATACCTCCGTTTCATTGCAGGTTCAACCCATTATCAATTCTCTGCACTGCCCTTTGGCTTATGTACTGCGCCCAGAGATTTCACAAAATGCCTGGCACCAGTAATTGCATACTGCAGACAAAGAGGAATTCAAATATATCCATACCTGGACGACTGCCTCATCCAAGCAGAAAGAAAAGACATTCTCTTACATCTGGCTTTTGTGAAGCATCTACTAAATTGTCTGGGGTACACAGTAAACGAAAAGAAGTCAAAACTAGTACCCTCACAAAAAATGACATTCCTGGGTGCCAGCTTGGACACAATGGCCCAGAAGGCTTATCTTACACCAGACAAGCAACTTCAACTGACTCAATATTTCAAGACAATGGCAACAAAGACCCAATTAACTGCAAGAAAAATTCTGCAGACTTTGGGCTTCATAGCATCTTGCATTCTGATAATACCATTTGCAAAACTGCATATGAGGAAATTACAGTGGTACCTAAAAAGCGTATGGTCTCAACACAGCCACAGCTTGGACACAGTAATATCTCTCATTCCCTGCCTTCAACAGGAATTTCTATGGTGGGCACAGGCATGTCACCTCAACAAGGGTCAGCCTTTCACCTTGCCCCCAACCAGGCAAACTATCACAACAGATGCTTCAGACTACGCCTGGGGCACACACATGGCAGGGCAATGCATTCAAGGCCTATGGACTGCAGAACAAAGAAAACTGCACATAAATCAAAAAGAGATGCTAGCTGTACAGAAAGCTCTGACAGCCTTCAAGGATCTACTACAGTCAGGACAACTTGCAATAAAGACGGACAACACCACAGTAATGTGGTACATAAACAAACAAGGGGGCACACATTCCTACCCTCTTTGCAGGCAAGCAATAATCTTATGGAACACAGCTCTGGCCTACCAAGTCCAGTTACAAGCTCAATTCCTGCCAGGACAGAAAAACACATTGGCAGACTACCTAAGCAGAAACATCAAAGATCCCCACGAGTGGAAACTAGACCCACAAATATTTACAATGATAACTCAAAAATGGGGCCTTCCAAATATAGACCTGTTTGCCAGTCCTCAAAACTACCAACTGACAATTTTCTGTTACAAGGACATTCCACAATCAAGCTTGGGAAGTGGACGCTCTCTCCTTCATTTGGAAAAACCTGACAGCATATGCCTTTCCTCCATTACCTCTTCTCACAAAGGTTCTTTTGAAGGTCGAAAAGGAGAAACCTCGACTCATTCTCATAGCCCCAGACTGGCCACGCCAGCACTGGTACCCGCTATTGAAGAATATGGCTCACAGCCCACCATGGATATTGCCTCAAATACCTCATTTGCTCACGCAGCAAAACAAACAGATTCTACACAACCAGCTCAAAACCTTAAACCTGGCTGCATGGCAAATCAATTAAGCATCCAACCAGCCCCTCTTTCACAAGCAGTACTGGATGTTATTCTGGAAGCCAGGAGGCCAAGCACCAGGAAGGCTTACTCAGACAAATGGAAAAGGTTTTCTGCTTGGAACCAAGCTAAAGGCCAAGCCACAACTCAGCCTCGTATGCCTCACATTCTGCAGTATTTAGCTGAGATGTTGCACAAAGGACTTTCCTTCTCCTCAATTAAAATCCATGCTTCAGCTATATCAGCTCACTACGACACAAATCCACCTTTATTTTCAAATTCTCTTCTAAGGCAGTTCCTCAGAGGGGCAAAAAACATTAGACCACCTAGAAGAGCTCCTACACCAACATGGGACCTCAACTTTGTTCTGGAAAAACTAACGCTACCTCCCTTTGAACCAGCTTTCTCTGCAGACCTTCAGTTCCTATCTTGGAAGACTGCCCTGCTCCTGGCAATAACTTCTGCCAGGAGAGTCTCAGAATTACAGGCACTTATGGCAGTGGAACCTTTCCTCATTTTTTATCAAGACAGAGTTTCTCTACAAACTAATCCTTCCTTCATGCCTAAGGTGGTTTCCAGTGTAGCTTTAAATCAAACCATCCACCTACCCACCTTCTTCCCCAATCCACAGAACAAAGGTGAGAGACTCTTGCATTCCTTGGACATTCACAGGCAGCTTCGTTACTACTTGGATAAAACTAAGGCTTTCAGAAAAACTGACCAGCTCTTTGTATCCTATGCTACAGCTTCTCAAGGGAGGGCCATATCCAAGCAAACCATTTCTAAATGAATAGGCCATTGCATACGGTTCTGTTATAACCATCATGGGAAAGCAGTTCCCCCTACCATTAGATCTCACTCTACCAGGGCAACAGCTATCTCTACAGCCTTTCTCAGGGGGGTTCCTTCCAAGGAAATTTTAGAAGCTGCAACTTGGAGTTCTGTACACACCTTCACCAAACACTATCACTTACCTCTTTATTCTAAGTCCAGGGCGGGCTTCGCCACTGCAGTTCTGCAGGGCCTCATTGCCTCCACTAACCCCCTATGATACCTCCCCCCTACCTTAGGTTTGGGACTCAACCCAAGTGTGATGACTGCAGCATGGTAACACGATGAACATAGTACAGTTTTGTACCTACCATAAATGTAGATGTTCGAGTGTTCACCCTGCTGCAGTCCAGGTTACCCTCCCTCCAACCCCTTTGATCTACTGGCTAAATCTCTGCTATGCCTTACTGATGTATTTGCTTATAGCTGAAGGGATTTTGTGTTTGTACAGTGTTCTCACCATTTTGTACTAATTTGGATCACCTTTTTGGGGGCCCCTGACATCTGGGGCAAGAAAACTGAAGAAAATGGCGTCGGTTGCAGTATATGTACCCCTGGCGCACTGACGTCAGGGATGAGGCGACAGCAACCGACGTCGGACCAAGACTTTGGAAATCTGGCCGACTGCGGGACCGCCTGACGACAGGATAACCCAAGTGTGATGACTGCAGCAGGGTGAACACTCAAACATCTACATTTATGGTAGGTACAAAACTGTACTTTCTTCATGAAGCCAGGAGGCCTAGCACCAGGAAATCATATGCAGATAAATGGAAGAGATTTTGCTCTTGGATGCAGGCTAAAGGAGAAGAGTCTTCCCAAGCTTCTATTTCCCTCATTCTTGGTTATCTAGCAGGTTTGCTTAATGGTGGACTTTCCTTTTCTTCAATTAAGATTCATGCTTCAGCAATTTCTGCTCATTGTTCTTTTGAACAACCAATTATCTGAAGTAGGATATTCATTTGTCTGCAACCTGTGGGTTATGGATCCGATATCGGATCCGAACCGGCATGGTTTTCCAGCTATGGATCCAAGCTCTCAGCTCCTCCCCTCACCCATAATGCCCTGCTCTACCCTCATGACCTCCGATCTCGTTTGCCGCGCATGGTGACTGGATTGGTTTCTATAGGTCTCAGCTAAGTGCTAGTTTTTCTAACTGTTAATACAGAGTTTTGAAGTTTTTTGTTCATATTTGTGTGAAAGTTTAGGTATTCCTCTTTGATAGTTAACTTTAGAGTTAATTTAAGTATTTTTTTTCCCTCCCTGCTGTTGGTAGTGTGTGTGTGTTGGGCCTGTGTGTGTATTTTGTTTTAGTTACTTTAGTTAGTAGCTTGTTTATAGATTGGGATGGCTGAACAGCCCAAATCTATATTTTCTAAATGCTCGAGTGTGGCCATAAGCTTTCCCGGCTGATGGCCACACTCGGTGTGTTATGCCTGGGGTTGAACACCTCACATCTGGATGCTCCATTTGTGCAGGGTTCAACCCCAGGGCACTGAAGGAGGGGAGGTCCAAGCTTGTCTTGGCGGGCCTTTTACCGCTGGACTCTGCTCCGACCTCCGCTCCTTCGGGAGTAACCGTGGTTTCGGTTCTTCCCTCCGTGGCACCCCCTCCTCCTCCTGGGACTCAACCTCCCGTTTCTGGAGAGGAGAGGGATGCTAGGAAAAAGGACCGGAGAAGCACCACAAGGCGGGCCGAGACCTCTGTTTCGCCCGCCAGCCAAGCGAGCTTCTCCCGGCTCCGTTGTCGGCTCGGTCTCCTCCTTCTCGGCTCCGGTCCCCAGTGTGCTTTTCACGGGTCCTGAGGAGGAGGAGACCCGATCTCCGTCGAGGCTATCGAGGAGGCACTCCAGGCCTACCTCGTAGCCTCGCCAGATCTACATATAGCTCGGATGCTGATCTGGACGGATGATGAGAAGATTCATCCAGGCCCAGATGCAGATGGGAGTGCTCTTGCCTCCCCTCTGGGGAGCTCAACACCCTTTTCAAACCTATTGCTCCTTCTCCGACCCGCTATCCGGGTTCGAGCAGCTGGAGCCGAGCAGCCGGGCCGGGGTGGGTCGGCGCCGATAGTACTTGGTGCCGGATCCGACCCTGCCCTCGAGTGCATCGGATCCGACCTCTCGGAGCCTGGATCCGAGCCTCGGATCCGGGGATCAGTGCTCATTGGGCGCCCGTCTGTGTCGGAGCGCACTGTCCTTTGGATCCGAGCGCCGGCGCCGGCTCGATCCACTCTTCGGATCTGAGGGGAGCCGATTGTCGGATCCTTTGGTCGAGGTCGGCTCCCCTCGGCGTTTGATGTAGTGGAGAGGGCCCTGTTGAGGTCTCCGGACCCCGGCACTTGTTCGCTCCGTCCCGCTCCCTCTGCACTGGGCCAGGCTTCCACCATCCGGCCCCTGGGACAGCCCGCTTCTGTGCCCCAAGTTGCTCCAATGGAACAAGTTGCTGCTTGCGAGGACTCCTCTGACAGCCCCCCAGAGGATGTCCCTCAAGCATACGTGCAAAGGAGGCACATTGACTCCCCGAGTCTCTCACAGAAGACACGGACCTGGAGGAAGGGGAAGGCTCCCCACGGTCACCCCCCGAGGATGTCTCATTTGGAGACATCATGGAAATGCTCCGTATAAGGGGTGGTCTGCCCCAAGTCTTCCTCGGACGAGTCCGTGTTCTTGGAGGCATTTGAAGCGGGCCCGTCTACCTCTTGGGTGTCCCTCCTGCCGACCCCTGGTGGACCTCATTACCACCAGGGCGGAAGGAACCGGACACCGTGGAGCCAATTCCTAAGAGGCCCGATAGGATCCTTAGCCCACCGTCCGACCGTGCCCATTGGAGTAAGGGCCTCCGCAGATGCCATGTTGACGGCGGCCACCAAGAGGAACTGGCTCAGGAGAGTCCCTCAGTCCATCCCGAGCAAGGAGTCTCGGATGATGGACCGCTTGGGGAAGCGGATGTTTAGTTCAGCGACCTTCTCGGTAAGGGCGCTGAACTACTTGGCACATGTCATTAGGATGCAGCGAGATCTCATTAAAGAATATGCTGCATCTCCCCCAGAGTCCATTTCGGAGGAGGACAGGGTTCTGCACTCCACCCGTATGGCCACTCTTAGGTCAGTTAATAATACCTCTATGCGGCTACTCTCCCGCGCTACGGAAGGCACCGCTAGAGCTGCGGGGACAGGACTAGTCACTAGACGTCAGGCCTGGCTCCGTCACTGCGATTTTTCTGAGCCCTTCAAAGCGTCATTTGCGAACGCCCCCTTTGATGGTTCTGCTCTTTTTGGCAAAACTGTTCGCGAGACGTTGACCCAGAGCGAGAAGGACGGGAAGACGCTGTCTGCCGTCGGAATCCGCTTTTCTGCACCCCAGAGGCCCTACTCTAGGAACCAAAAGGGTCAGAAGAAGATGTGGTTCCGGAAGTCGCAGCAGTCCCAGCCTGCTCCGGACAACCAGTCCTTCCGTGGCAGAGGAGGACAGGGAGGACGCCCTAGAGGCAGAGGGCTCCCAGAAACTTGGTCCAGGGAACCTTTCTCTGAGCGGCCCGCGCAGCAACCCTGAGGGTTGCCCGACTGCTCCACTCTGGAGGCAGTCGGGGACGGGGCACCTAGCGGCATGGGAGTCCATAACATCAGACCGCTGGGTTCTCCAAATCATATCCAGAGGATATCGCATCCCTTTCCTTCACCTTCCAAAGTTGAAGTCCCTCCCAGACGTCCCACCCGGTCAACGTGAGGCCGCTTTGGCAGAAATTGGCCATCTGCTAAAGAAAAGAGCCATCCAGCCCGTCCCCCCAGACCAGATCGGATCAGGGTTCTACTCCAGGTTCTTTTTAGTGCCAAAGAAGACAGGGGAACTAAGACCAATCCTAGACCTCTCTCTCTTGAATCTGGCAGTCCCCAAAGAAAAATTCCGAATGGTCACTCTGCAATCTATTCTCCCCCTTCTGGGAGAAAATCACTGGATGTGCTCGATAGACCTCAAGGACGTACTACCACATCCTGATGGACAGGCGCTCCAGGAGGTTCCTCCGCTTCGCTGGGAGCCAGTCACTACCAGTTGCCGGTCCTTCCCTTTGGTCCCACCAGACTCCCCAGGGTGTTCACCAAAGTATTAGCAGTGGTAGCGGCCCACCTGAGGCTTCAGGGGTGCAGGTGTTTCCCTACCTGGACGACTGGCTTCTTACCGCCCCAACAAGGCATCTACTTTTATTGGCGCGAGACTCCTTTCTCCATCTTGCTCCTTTTCTGGGCATCACAATAAATACAAAGAAATCCAACCTGGCGCCCACACAGCTCTTAGATTTTATAGGGGCCAGGCTAGACACAAGGAGGTTACGAGCCTTCCTCACTGCGGACAGAGTTCAAAATCTGCAGCTCCAGGTGCGGGCCATTCTCCACTCAAGTTCTGTTCCGGCGGAGTTGGTCCTGAGGGCTCTAGGGTCCATGGCATCTGCTATAGCACTTCCTCTTGCCAGGCTCAATATGCGCATTCTACAGTGGACGCTCTTAGTACAGTGGTCATACCTTGCTCTCCCCATGCATCATCCCATTGCGATCAGCAAGGCTTGCAAGCGGTCCCTCTTGTGGTGGCTTCACTCCCGGATCTCCACAGGGCCGCCCATTTTGTGCTTCTCCCTCTCGCCACGGTGACCACGGACGCCTCCGCCTCGGGTGGGGGCACTTTATGCCGGACCGTCCAAGGCACGTGGGACGATTCAGAGACCTTACTGCATATCAATGTTCTAGAGATGAGAGCAGTGCTCTTAGCGTTGCTAGCACTTCAGGACTTTCTTCCCTTGGGAACAATTGCGATTCAATCGGACAACATGTCTGTGGTCTGGTACATCAACAAGCAAGGGGAACAAGGTCTTACCCTCTTTGTCGAGAAGCCATGAGAGTTTGGGAATGGGCAATCTCCACCAACCGCTTTCTAATAGCAACGCATTCGGGTCGGTCCAACATCCTAGCGGACAAGCTCAGTCGCACCATTCTGACCCCTTACGAGTGGTCTCTCAATTGTCGAGTAGCGGGCAGCGTATTCGCACGGTGGGGAACCCTTCATGCGATCTTTTGCCTCTCCCTCAAACACCAAGTGCGACAGTTTTTTCGCTCTGATACCTCCTCCCGGAGGTTCCCCAAGAGGCAGCTCTGGTGCATGCTTGGCCACCCGGTCTTCTGTATGCTTATCCACCCTTGCCTCTGATGCTCCAAGTTCTTCAGAAAGCCTCTCGGTGGGTTGCAGAGCGATTCTCATTGCTCCGTTTTGGCCTCGACAGATCTGGTTCCCCTTCCTAAGGTCTCACTCGGTGAATCCTCCTTGGATTCTAGATCCCATCCCGGATCTGATATCCCATCCATCCTGCATTCCTCCTCGAATCTGGACAACCTGAAGCTGACCGCTTGGCTGCTCCAGTTCCACTCTTGATCAGGACTCGGTATTTCGTCACCTGTTAAGGCAATTTTGGTGGCAGCTCATAAACCATCCACTAGAAAGGTTTACCGCAGCAAGTGGAAACGTTTTTCTTTGTGGGCGGGCGGCAAGGCCTGAATCCCTTCACGGTTCCTCTTCCATTAGTGCTTGACTTTCTAACCACTCTCTTTAACGATGGTGCCAGCAGTTCCACAGCCAAAGTACAACTGGCGGCAATTTCTCATTATCACATTGGCCATGACTCTAATCCTCTTATGTCAGCCAAATTGTGTAAAATTTTTCTTAAAGGTACTTTTCTTCTCAGGCCCCTATAAAACAAGCGGTTCCTCCTTGGGACCTCTCTCTGGTTCTACAGGCCTTGACCGCCTTTCGAGCCAGCGGCTACGGTGGATCTCAAATTCTTGTCCTACAAGACAGCCTTTTGGTAGCCATTACATCGCCAAGAGAGTTTCTGAGCTGCAAGCATTATCAGCTAAACCTCCTTACTTGGTATTTCATCCGACGTGTCTACCTCAGGACCAACCCGTCCTTTCTTCCTAAAGTCGCTTCTGAAGCAAACATCAATCAGTCCATTAACCTCCCTGTTTTCTTCCTAAATATGAAAACAAAGGTGAATATAAGCTCCATTCATTAGATGTTCACAGGCAACTTAGATTTTATCTGAACAGGACGGCTGGTCATAGGCAATCCGACCAGTTGTTTATTTCCTTTGCAAAATTCAATTTGGGCAAGCCAATTTCTAAAGTTTCTCTGTCCCGCTGGATTTCACAGTGCATCTTATTGGCTTATCAAGCTTCAGGAAGGCCCGCACCGGAGGGTGTACGCGCCCATTCAACCCGGTCAGTATCTACCTCGGCAGCCTTTAAGGCTAGGATTCCTCTAGATGATATTTGTGCAGCAGCCACGTGGGCTTCATCTCATACTTTTATTTTCCACTATAAGTTGGATCTTGCATGTAGGGGTAGAGCATCCTTTGGCTCCGGTGCTCGAATATCCTTCCATGATGGCCGCCAAGATTCAGGTAGCTGGGGACTCTGTCCCACAGGTTGCAGACAAATGAATATCCTACTTCAGATTTAGAAGTTATGTACTCACCATAACGTTCCATCTGAGTAGGTGTATTCATTTGTCTGCAACCATCCCGCCCTCCTATCCCCCTGGCCTTTCAGTTTCCTGCATATTCTATGTTACCCTTTTCAGGGTATTGTTGCTTTGGCAAACTCGATCTGAGGTCATGAGGGTAGAGCAGGGCATTATGGGTGAGGGGAGGAGCTGAGAGCTTGGATCCATAGCTGGAAAACCATGCCGGTTCGGATCCGATATCGGATCCATAACCCACAGGTTGCAGACAAATGAATACACCTACTCAGATGGAACGTTATGGTGAGTACATAACTTCTAATTTTCTCACCCCTTGATGAAACCGTTCCTGAGGGGAACTAGCAATCTTAGACCTCCCAGAAGAGCTCCTACTCCTGCTTGGGATCTTAATTATGTCCTGGAGAAACCTACTCTTCCTCCCTTTGAACCTGCTGCCTCTGCAGACTTCAAGTTCCTTTCGTGGAAGACTGCTTTTCTTTTGGCTATTACTTCTGCCAGAAGGGTTTCGGAGCTGCAAGCCTTAATGGCAGTAGAACCTTTCATTATTTTTCATACAGACCGGGTTTCTCTCAGAACTAATCCCTCCTTTATGCCTAAGGTGGTTTCCAGTCCAACACTTAACTAGTCCATTCATCTGCCTACATTCTTCAGTAACCCTCAGAAAAAAGGGGAAAAAATTCTGCACTCTCTTGATGTGCACAGACAGTTGAGATTTTTCTTAAATAGGACTAAACCCTTTCGGAAGTCTCAGCAGTTGTTGGTTAGTTTTGCTCCTGAGGCTCAGGGTAAAGCTATTTCCAAACAAACAATTTCCAACTGGATTGTTCATTGTATTCACTTTTGTTACCTGCAGCATGGAAAGGTCACTCCCAGGGTATTGGGACCCATTCTACTAGAGCAGACTCTACTTATGCATCTTTTTTGAGAGCTTTGCGTACTAAGGACATTCTAGAAGCAGCCACTTGGTCTTCGGTCCAGACTTTCACAAAGCATTACAACCTATCTTTGTTTTTTACTGTAGGGCTGGTTTTGCCTCTGCAGTTTTGCAAGGCCTCCTTACCAATCCTTAATCTGTAATTCTTCCTCCCCCCTTTTGTTTTCTTCATGGGCTTTGGGAATCAACCCATATGTTAGGACTGCAACAGTGAAACATGAACATAGTACAGTTGTGTACACTTACCATAAATGTAGATGTTCAAGTGTATTCACTGTTGCAGTCCTGGATGTTCATAGTGTTACACTGCTGCAGTCATTACATTTGGGTTATCCTGCAGTCAGGCGGTTCCCCAGTCGGCCTGAGTTCCAAAGTCTTGGTCCGACGTCGGTTGCTGTCACCTCCTCCCTGACGTCAGTGCGACAGGGGTATACAAGATGCAGCCGACGCCATTTTCTCCAGTCTTTCTTGCTGCGCGCTGCCCGAAGCAAAAGCAGTTCGCAAGTGCCGGTCGGCCGACTCCTGAGATTTTCATTCCGAATCCAGAACCGAAGTCTTCTTCAAAGCTAAGTACCCCATTGGGGAAACTTTTTCTTGCCTCAGACCGATGTCAGTAAAAGTTAATAACTGTATTTCTTGTGGGAACCAAATACCTCATAAGGATTTCTATTCCTATTGTATCCCATGCCTAGGCCCAGACCACAACGTCACTGGTTGTCTGTTTTGTGCTAGGTTTAACAAGCGCACTATTAAACGTCGGTTTGATTTTGCCCGACATTATTTTGGCAGAAAATTCAATTACACCATGCCGTAGGAACTTCCGACCGGAATACATAAAAAGTGCAAAGACAAGGATAGGCATCCGAGGCCCAAAACTGACTATGAAGCCTCTTCTAGGCCAGTTGCCGGTTCTCCGGTTTTCAACGAGGCACCTTCGCAGCCCCTGACTACCGCTTCTTTAGAACCACAGGCCGCCTCCGACTCCTACGTGGAGATGGCCTGGCCTTCGGACACACAAGTTTTTCAGCCTACCGAAACTAACCCTTCAGAGGGATCCGGAGCTGAGCAACCCGCAGCTTCATAGGGTGTTTTCAGACCTACTCAGTTAAGCATTAAACCCTCTGCTAAGTCTAAGCCTCCTTTAAAAACAAAGAAACAAATACAGCATTCTCCAGGACAGGCCTCCTTGCCTAAGAAACAAATGCTCAAAATGGCTGAAGACCTAATCACTCTGATCAGCCCCCCCCCTTGATAAAAGGCCTAGACATGATGCAGACTATGACTCATCCGACCAGTTGTCCATTTCTTCATATTCATCCTCAGACCTAGGATATTCTTTACCCCCTTATGAGGATTCTGATGCTGAGGAATCAATTCCATCAGCCTCTCCGCCTGAGGACTACTCCTTTGGGGAAACCTTACATACCATGAGGGAGCATTTCCATTGGGAAGGCCAGGATTACTCAGAATCCAACAAAAGGCACAGAGACTTCCTTTTATTACCTCAACACAGACCCCTTGATATTCCGCCAGTGTTAGATATTGTGGATGATGTGTATGCTGAATCCAGCTTAAATCCTGATTCCTTACCTCCAGCCCCATTTAAACCTGACAGATACTACAGAGTCCCTGACTCATACAAATTTCTGTATAAAAGCCCTGTTGCTGACCCTGAAACTATTTCTCAGGGACCCAAAGGAGTTAAGACCTCATCAGCAAAGAATCCAGTTCCCTCTGACAGAGATTCCAGAGCATTAGACAGATGGGGAAAGAAAGTATATACATCTGCAACTTTAGAAATGATTGCCTTAAATTGCCAGTTTCACATGCTAAAATATCAGCAATTTTTGATGTCTCAGTTGAAACAAAAAATGCTTCCAGATTCAGATCCTCCTAATTTTAAAGAAATGCAGGATTTATTGCATGCAGCTGAACAAGTGGGAAAACATACTTTGCAATGTGGTTTTGATTCTTTAGAGGCCTCCTGTAGAGCAGCAGTTACAGGTTCTGTCATTAGAAGACATGCTTGGTTAAAAGAACATACGTTACCAGATCATGTTAAAGCAAAATTATTGGATGCACCTTTGCAGCAGGTTGTGTTATTTGGAGTTAAGGCAGAAGAGGTATTAAAGAAAATGGAGGATAAGGCAAAATCTATGCAAACGGTGAAGGATTTCTTACAGGTTCAGCCTCCTCGATTTAGCAGAAATTGGCCAACAAAGAATTGGTCCTTTCCAGTTACAGACAGACCTCAAAGGGGCAGATACAGACGTCCAAGAGGTAGATGTCAACCACAAGGTCCTTACAGGCCTTGACAATGGGGTGCATCAGGCCAGAAAGAAGGGGAAGACAGGCCCCAACCATATAAAAAGCAACCCCAATGACTTCCCACTACAGCTGCCAAACAGCTCTCTCTTGGCAGCCCCCTTGGGAGGAAAACTGGCACTTTTCTATCACAACTGGCAAATGATCACTAAAGAAAAATGGGTTCTCAACATTGTAGCTGAAGGTTACAGGTTCCACTTTCACACTCTGCCAAGGTTGAAAGGAATGCCAAATCTGCCACCAACTCAATGGGCAGAGGCTCAAAAACAAATTACAGCACTCATGGACATGAGAGCTATTCAAAAGGTACCACCACAGGAGCAAGGAAAAGGATTTTACTCAACTCTTTCTGGTTCCTAGAAAGGACAAAGCCTGGAGGCCCATT